>NW_026526062.1:0-53310 GCF_010183535.1 Caenorhabditis remanei
CGCAAGTATCCCCACCATTTCTATACTTTCATCATTCCCTTAAAAAATGACCAATTTGCAGGTAGTTCTTGTCTCTGAACTCTACGCGAACCTAATGCAAAAACGAGCTCGTAACATGTCGAGAGAAGCGTTCATCGTCGAGAATCTCTACGTCTCCAAACACATCATTCCGTTCATTCCGACTGATATTCGATGCATTCGATATATTGATCAAACCGCCGACGCCCGCCACCATCTCCACGTCATCGTCGGCGATGGATATGCAGAGTTGCCGATTCTGTCATTCGAGATATTCTCTTAATCGAGCATTCAAATAGTTTTTAAATCTTATTTTTCTCTTTCTTTAGGTTACTGTATCTTGGGTGGGTCTCTTCCCTTCGAGACCCAAGCCACGCCCCTTTTTTCTCCAAACTTCCCGAAAAAACCGCCCTTTCCCCCCATTTTAAAACGGGCTTCTCCAAATATATTATCGATTTAATTTTTTCTTTCAAAACTCTATACTTTTCCCCCATACACAATGTCACCCCCGTTTTCATCCAGGTGAGCTGTTCCTTCGAATTGGGAATTCAAAAGAGATTCCAGGAAATTTGAAGGGAACAGCTCACAATGATTTCATATCTTTTCAATTCCATCTGACATTCCATTATTTTTCTAGACTTATTTCTTTTTCGAATTTCTCTAATAAAAAAATAAAATTTGATTAATTTTTAGATTTTCAGACAGAAGACAAAACAATAAAATAACAAGTAAATCGCTATGAATCATCCTAAATGAACTAAAAACAGAAAAAGGGAAAACAAGAAAAGTGGGGGTGGGGCGGGACCGTAATGAAACATTTTTGACTAAATTTCAGATATAAAAAAGAAAATAATATATTGTGAAAATTACAAAAAAAACTAGGATTCAGCTGCTTTTTTCTCGGGCGTTTCACTCGTTTCGTCGATTTTTGGCTCTTCTTTCTCAACTTTGTCTTCCTTTTCGGCGGGATTATCTGAAAAATAATAATAATTGAATGACTTTTTTTCGGGGAAAACTTTGGTTTCTCTGTCGATAAACTCCAAAGTTGACAATTTTCCAAGGAGGTTATAGACTTTTGCAGTCTGATGTGACACTGTCTATCTGTACGTCCGTTTATCTGTATTGTTATGGAGATGTCTCATTCACTTTATAGGGGTATTCGCATCCAGAAAAAACAGTCCTTTTCGCTGTTTTTTCCAGTAAATGAGGGGAAAACGTTTTTTTTCCGGACGTGAATAGCCTCATAAAGTAATTGAGACATCTCCAAACAGTACAGATAAACAGACGTACAGATAGACAACGAGAATTCGATTGTCACATCAGACTGCAAAAATGTACAGCTCCGTTGGAAAATTGTCAATTTTTTTCAGTTTATTCACAATTAAATCACAATTCCTCGAAAAGTATATGACGCGTTCTATTTGAGACTCGAGCATGGCACCAAAGGGTGTGTGCCTAGGGTCTGTATGGATGGTACAACCTAGAAATTTCAATCAAACATACTATAGACTTTTAGTAACCCATAAAAAAAGTTTGGGGACCTGGCTCCAGGTTACGGTAGTACTGTAGGTGCTCAAAGAGCAGAAAATTAAAAATTTCTATTCGATCGTACAAAGCTAAATATATATATATATGGTTCATGCTTGACAAGGTTTTATTTCGTGTAGAAACTGATTGGCACTAGTAACACACAATATTACAAAACAATGAACAAAATCAGTGTTACTCAGTCTAAACGTGCTTCGTATCATATTTCCAATTTTCAGAAGATTCAGAACCATCTAGAATTACCCAAAAATCTTCCGCTTCATTTTCCCAAAGAACCCTTCGTTCTCTTCGTTCTCGTCAACAGTCTCCGCCTTCTCGGCCACCGGTTCCTCCTGTTTTCGTCTGTTTTGCGTGGATTCTGATGCACCTACAAGAACGATTCATTGAGGAAATTATAGATAGATGCATCAGAAAGAATGCAAAACAGCGAAAAACGGGTGGAATCCACGGCTTGAAAAATCTCTTACCTTCCGTCTTCTTCTCCACTTTCTCACTCTTCTTCTTCTTCTCATCCACCGTATCCAATCCCTTAATCGTTCCATCTTTCAACTTCTCCGTCGCCGCCCATGCCAACATTATTGCCTTCTGTTCAGCTGTCAAATACTTCGGAACCGTCACTTTAATGTGCATATATTGATCACCGTGGCCTATCGAATGCAGTCGTTTTACACCTTTACCAGTTAATCTGCAAGAAAATGTGTTGGTTTTTGTGGGGGATATTCAAAGGATTCTGTATCTGATTGCGGGTCTGCACATTGCTTCAAAATCGGATTTTAATACAGCTCTTGTACAGAAATCGGGGTTTGCTGTGAGATTTCTGCGAGTTTTCTAGCTTTATCTGACAAATTTTTATCTTCAAAATGTCATCAGAAATGTCTGTAAACCGTGATATTCTCACTTCTCCTTCAAATATTCACCTCATTTTCGTGTGACTACCAGTTCCAGCTGGAATATGAACATAAGTATCTCCACTGATACCCGGCACTTCACCGTTCCACCCAACACCGACTGCGCCAACGAAATCTCCACGTCGCAATGAATATCGTCTTTTTCTCGTCGGAATTCAGCGATGGCGCCACATTGAAGCGAACGAATACTTGATTTTGCCAACTTGAAACTTGAGACTATCTCCGTTATTCGTGCCGGCCGGGAACGTTAAATGACACTTGACGACGTTGCACAGTTTGGCCTTCTCCTTCGCATTCTTGACATGGATTCTGGAAAAATAAGATTTTTGGTGTAAAATACAGAGAAAATGATTGAAAATACCTTATTATAATGTCCACTACCCTGCATCGATTACACGTCGTCTGATAGAAGAATCCGCCTTGAAGACGTTGAGAAATCGCTCCAGTACCGTTACAATACGGGCACGACGTCTTCTTGAACCCTGGCTCCACTTGTGTTCCGTGACACTTTAAACAATCTTCGACGACGTTGACAGACACGTTTTTAGTGCTCCCCGTACGGCTTCTTCGAAAGAAATATCCTTACCATCTCTTGAGCAGCCGAATGTCCGAATGTGCTTTGTGCAAGTTGTCGAAATTGAAACCGCCCTGAAAATGAAAAATTTAGAAAAACAGTACAATTTTGGATGATTTCCTACCAAAACTCACCATTCCACCGCCACCAGCACCACCACCGAAAGCTCTCCTAAAGATTCATTAACATCAACGTTTCCGTGATATGAAATCCTCCTCCAGTTCCGCCGGCTCTTCCAGCACCCGTCGGTCCGCCGCCACTGCCATATGCATCGTATTCTTGTCGTTTTGTGTCATCGGAGAGCACCTAGATAATAGGAATTTTTGATTGTTGAGCAAGATAAGCAGTGTTTGTCAATTATTGAAAAGTTTTGAAAGTTTGAACAAGTTTCTTATGGTGTTTAAGTCAAAACGTTATTTCTTTGCAAAAATTACCTCGTAGGCTTCAGAAATTTCTTGAAATTCGTCTGCGCTTCTTTCGTTTTGTTCACATCTGGATGGTACTTCTTGGCAAGCTGAAAAATCTTCATTTTATTACAAAAAACTGCTTCTGAGAACCCGATTTCACCTGAAAATACGCCTTCTTAATGGATTTTGCATCAGCCTTTTATCGACACCCAGCGTTTTGTAGTAGTCTTCTTTGCTGAGTGCATTCGTTGTGTGTAGTTGAACTGGAAGTTAATTTATTAGAAAATCAGGAAATAATGTTAAAAAACCAAACGGAAACGGGGTAAACAAACCAGTTTTAGTGGCGGGACGTTGTTGGCACTGAAACTTGCGCTAGAAGTGGCGCTGCTCGATGGAATCGGTTCAATACAAACATTTCGAGTACCCTGAAAACAAAAATGTATTTAAAAAATCCAAAAAAAGTACTTAAAGTATGAGAAAACCTTTAATTTCAGTACGAAATTGCCAAAATGAAAAAAAAATTCCGCGAAATTCCGCAAACAACACCGTCACCGGTAGAATGCACAGAAATGGGCGGAGTCTGGGCAACTTTTGACGATTTCAACGAGGGTTTTTTGAATTTTAATGGTTTTTCTTGTAACAAAATGAAATAAAATGAATTTCCAGTCGAAAATCACTGAAAATGCTGACATTTAACGATAACAAAGCTGGAATGGACCGGTCTGGACAAGCAGAAAATCACAAAAATCATCGAAGAGACACGTCTGGCTCGTATTCTTCATTCTCCAAGAAACAACAACAACGAATTGATGAAAAAGTATCGGAAATCAAGAATCGATTGGAATCAGCGACGAGGGAAGAGAGACAAGGTGCTGAGCTCTTTGTAGGTGGATTTCCGTATCGAAACTGACGGAAATTGTTATTTTTCAGATGAAAAACCTAGAAACAAGCTGGAAGCTGGAAGAGATTTGAGTCGAGACTGTGTTTGTATAGACATGGATGCTTACTTCGCAGCGGTCGAAATGAGAGATAATCCAGCACTTCGGACGGTTCCGATGGCAGTTGGATCGTCGGCAATGCTAGTGAGTTTGGCGAATTAAAATTTAATGATTTATTCTTAAAAAAACACTTCCAGAGCACATCGAACTATCTCGCCCGTCGATTTGGTGTCCGCGCCGGAATGCCAGGATTCATTTCGAAAAAGTTGTGTCCAAATCTCACTCTGGTACCCGGAAATTACTCGAAATACTCAAAAGTCAGTCGCCAATTCTCGGAGATCTTATGGAATATGATGGAGATGTGGGGATGATGTCACTGGATGAGGCTTATATCGATTTGACTGATTATGTGACGATGAGGACCGAAAAAAGTACGGGAGACACAGACATACAGACATCTGGACGCTCGGAAACACATGTTTTGAAAATAAAGATTGAAATTATAATTTAAAAAGTCTAACAATGTTTGACAAAAGATTAACATTTTAACAAAAATTACAAATTTTCTACCATTTTTTCAAATTTCAATGAAAAGCTGAATTTATACAGTTGAGTCTTTGACTAATTTGGTCAAAATTTCAACAAATATCGTAAATTTTTGTGAAAATTATGATGAAAAACAAAAAAAAAATCAGCGAAGTTATAACGAAAATGACAAAAACGCGTGAAAACCTTTGAAAATATCGCCATAGCTCCAATTTGGACGTTTACAACTTATAAATATTGAATATTCCCATTCCAGGAGTACTAAAACGACATCGATACGGCGGAGATTGTCCCTGTTGGCTGCCACGTGTCACCGACCCTCCGGATTCTGAAAACATCGAGATCGACTCTTCCGAGTGCCCGAAATGCGCAAAAACTCGAATAATCTATTATGATGACGTGGAATTTGGTGTTGGGCGTGAGGAAATTGTCAGAGAGATCAGATTTCGAGTTGAACAACTCACTGGATTGACTTGTTCCGCTGGAATTGCAGCGAATTTCATGCTGGCTAAAATATGTTCGGATTTCAATAAACCGAATGGGCAGTTTGTATTGGAGAATGATCGGGAGAAGATTTTGGAGTTTTGGAAGAGTTGCCAATTCGAAAGGTGAGATGAAATGAGGTTTTTGTTGTAAATGAAGAGTTTTCCAGACTTGAAACACATAAAATTATCATTCAGATATATTAGCTCAGCACAGTTCTTACAACTGCGCTCCACCGAAATCTCCTTGAAAAATGTCTCTTTTCTCTAAATCTCTCAATTTGTACGCAATTTTCTTTGGTTTCGGTAGAGCACAAGAGTGTCGTGCTAAATATTGAACCCATGAAATCTCGTTACTTTTTCAGGTTGGTGGAATCGGTCGGGTCTCTGAAGCGCACCTTCAATCGATGGAAATTCGAACTGTTGGAGATATGCTGTTCAAAAAAGCTCTCTTCCCACTGTGCTTCTCCCCATTGGCTCAAGAATCGTTTCTCCGTACCGCCCTTGGTCTTCCAGGCCGCCCATCTTCATCGGATCCTCGTCGGAAGAGTATTTCGGGGGAGCGCACATTCTCGCCAACATCAGATTTCAAAATTCTCATTGCCGAGCACGCAGAAATCTGTAGAATGTTGGAAGAGGACATCCGGAAATCAGGAGTAACAGGAGGAAAAACGATAACATTGAAGCTGAAATTGTCGTCGTTTGATGTGTTAACACGGTCACTGACACCTTCTGAAGTGGTGACATCACTCGATGATATACAGAAGTATTCGATGGAATTACTGGAAAGAGAAAGAGGAAAAGAGATTCGATTATTGGGAGTGAGGCTGTCACAGCTGGTGTTTGAGGAGGAGAAGAAGAGTAAAACGGTAAGTGACGAAGGACATCTGGAATTCTGGATGCACAGACACCCAAATTGAAATTTACAGATCACCGACTTCTGGAACGAGAAAAAGCAACAAATGGCTTCAGAAGACGTCATGTCTTCAGATGACAACGATATTATAATGATGGACACCCGCCCGTGCCCAATTTGTGGCGAAGACGTCGAAAGTCAACTAGAAATTCTGAATTGCCACGTCGATGAGTGTATTCTGAAGATGGGCGACACCTCGGACGGTCCCGATTTGATTTGTGTGACTGTGGAGAAGAAGGCGAAGAAGCCGGAGATTCAGAAGACGTCGGGAGGGAAGGTTCAATCGAAAAAGCGGAAAAACTCAAGAGCAAAAGACGGTGGCGAAGCGGAAAGTGGCAACAATTGACTCATTCTGGAAGAAATTTGAAAATTCACTGATATTTGTAACAATTACCCTGTAAATATATTTGTCATGATAAACATTATTCCCCGGTTTTTCAGTCAATTGCCGTGTTTTTTCTTTGACCAGAAATGAGTCATTGGTATAATATTTTGTTTTAATGCTTTTTAAATCTTTTTATTCTGAAACTATCATATTTTCTCTCAGAAAATTGATTTTTTCAAGACCACCGGCCTTAACACGAGAAATGCGCAAGCACACTAAGAAACGCACCAGCAAACCACTTGGCGCATTTTTTGATTTTTGCAAAATTTTCAGTGCAATTTCTTGTTTTTTGTTGATTTTTCGAATCAATTTCTTGAAATTTTCTTACGAAAGTGTAAAAGATGCTTTAAAGCGAAACTTTTGAGCTATAAAATGTGATTTTCGATGAGTTTTCAGCAAAGTTTCAGCCAGGACAGGATTACCAATAATTTATTGATTGACTGTGCTTCGAAATACTTCGAATATGTATTCGAAACTCATTTTCTCTCATTTTTTCACAAGATTTTTCTCTGAAAAAAACCTTTTTTGTTTGGAATTTCTGAAAATAGTTACATTTTTTTCGTACCTATCTCAAATGCTTTCTTTGTCAATAATACCGAATTTCATAGTTTTCTCTGTAAAAACATGTCAAATTTAACTGAAAACTTCCATTTCTGACGGACAAGTTTGAAAATTAGTTTAATTTTTTTTAGATTCTCTTATTTTTCCCTGAACAAACTTTCACGGTCATCTCACTTTTCTCTTTTAAAAATTTTCAAAAATTTTCCCAAAACCAGGGATTCAAATTCCCCATAGAGAGACATCGCGTTGCGGTTGCGTAGCGGTTGAAGTCAGCTGGTGTGTGTGACCCCCCGCATTCAAAATGTACTAGTGGAGAATCGGTGTTTGCGTACATAGTGGTTGCGGACTTTCCCCCGAACGTTTGTTGTGCGATTTAGTTTGATTTTCATATGAGTTTTCTATAGTTTAAGCTGCACCAATACGAAATAATCTAGATCTCCAAAATAAGCTGAAATTCGTAATTAAGAAACTCGGAAATGCGCTCTAATGATAATTGTTTTGAAATGTAACGATTTTCTTGAATCTCCTGAAAAATGATCTTCCGTCGTCGAAAAAACGTGTTTCTTTTCCAGACATCCATGCAAACACTACAACAAGCTCGTCTCACCACAAAACCTCCACCACTTCCACCTCCTAATGCTATCCCTCAAGTCTACCGTCCTCCACCAGTCAAAGCCAAAGGAATTCTAAGGCATCGCATCGTGGCACCGGTATCGGAACCAAAGGCCGAGTTGGACGTGGATCCGAAGACGACGGAGTATCTATCAAAATTCTTCGCAAGTACTGGAATCCCGTTCGATGCAATTCACTCCTTGCCGTTCCGAGAACTTCTCAGACATCTCAACCCGAGTTGTGCTCTGCCAGAAGAAGATTCGATGTTCAAATATGTGGAGAAGCAGAATTCATTGACAAAGCCGCTTGTCAACTTCCAGAAAACCGTCGGTCCATTGGGAGTGACGATAGATGTCGCTGGAAATGATGATGAAAAGTATCTCGTCTTTTCGATACACTATTTTGATGATTTGTATGAAAGGAAGAACATTGTGTACTTGAGGAAACTATTGTTAAGCGAGTGAGTCTATTCGGGAGAAATGCGAGAGAATGGTGTTTGTAGAAGAGAAATAGAAGAGAGGAGAAATGGGAATAGTGTAAATGTCGTTCGTGCGGGGAAACTGGAGAGTTTTTAGTTAAAATGAGATATTTATAGTGAAATTAGGCGAAATTAAAGCTGGAAAGTTTTGAATTTCTAAAAATCTGAAAATTCATAGTTGTCAAAACCCGGCCCGGGTAAATTGGCGCCAAAGTTCAATTTTCAATTTTTTTCGCGAAAAAGTCAAATTTTCGACTATCGTTCAGAATTAGAAGAAATTCTGAAAATTCAACAATAATGGTCACAATTTGGAAAAAAAGAGACAGTTTTGAAGCCGGGTCTTGATCAGAGAGAAAAATCATTCTAATATTTTCAGACCTGACGCGGAAAGTCTTCTCATCTCCATCCGTCGCGCTGTCAACAATCACACATATTCGAATGTGAAGTTCACAAGTATAGTGTGTCCCAATGATCAAATCTACAATTTGGTGGCAAACAGTGGAGTCATCAAGCGATATCACATTTGTTTCTATAATTATATGTCAATGTTCATTGCGGATCTCATGAAGATTCAAGAATTCTCGGATGGGCTCACTTCGTTGAGAGAATTCATTCGATTTGTGAAGAGAGATGCCGAGTTGTACAGTAAATTCAGAAGGTTTGTAATTGTTTTGCCGTTTTTCACAGTGAAAAGCGTGAAGAATTATGAAAATACCGAAATTTAATGCTGAAAAGCTGAAGCGAATATTAAAAGTTTTCGTTCAGAATGTTTGTCAACGCAGTGTTTCATTTCGATATTTTCATAACGTTGGCGCCAAAGTTCAAATTTTTTTGCCGAAAACGTCAAATGTTCGACTATCATTCATAATTAGAAGAAATGCCGAAAAATCATCAGAAATGTTCACATTTTCAATGAAAAATTGAAAAATTTTACAGTAAATTAAACTTTTAGCGTTTCCCCTCCCAAAACCACTAAAACCTTGTTGATTTCAGAATGCAGCTCTCGAAGAACGCCAACTTGGACCTTCCAATGATCGATGAGGGGCCATGGGAGAACACTTGTGTCTTCTTAACAAGATGTCTTGTATTGGTAAGCATATTCTGACATTTCAAATAATTTCCCAACTATTTCCCTTTCAGCATGACACACTGACAGAGTACTGCGAGCGGTTCCAACAAACGGCTTATATAAACAACTCGACATTCAATCATCTCATATATCTACAACGATTGATGCAACAATGCTTGAAGTATTGTCGAGAGTTGGGCTCTTCGAACAACACAATCTCACAAATCATCCCAGCTATTGAAGGACTCCGTCAATATATCCAAACACACGATATGGGCTATCGATTCCAGAAGAATATCAAGGATTCGTTGAATAACTCCTTCGGTTACCTCAATCAAATTCATATTCGTGCGAGATACGAGATGGCGACTCTTATGGATCCACGTTACGCGTATCGTGATATCTTCCCTCCGTTGAAGTGGAAACAGATTGAATCTCGAGTCGCTGAGGAGTTTGTGAAAATGGACGCTAGCTCTGAGAAGAGTTTCTATCAAGATATCTCCCAGATGACTTCAGAAGAGCGTCGTGATATCATGATGAAAGAATTCGCACACTATAGACAAGTATCGTTTGTGGAGCGTCCTGAAGATTCGGATAGTCCGTTCTACTGGTGGGGAAATCGTCAATTGCATATGGAGCATTTGGCAGTGTTGGCTAGAGAGATAGTGGCAACACCAGCGATGTCTATCGATGCATCTCACTTCTTCTCGAGCGGCGGAAAGTTCCGGCATCTTTGCAAGAAGTATTCATACGGTCGCTTGGACGATTGTCTCTCGGTTGCTGGTATCAATCAACAATTCCGTGGAAGAGGAGCTACAGCGGAGACTATGACTCAGTCAATGCAGGAGAATCTTGACAGTACTGCGAAACGACTTCAGAAGCAGATACACTTTGGTCTCTACAGTCATGGAAGTGATTTTAACACTGAACGCCGAAGAGAGGAGATTATTGGAATGTCGTACCCACCACCACCGACAATGGCTATGAATCGAGATGAATATGAAATTGAAGAGAAGCCACAACATTTTCTTCCTGCTCCACTTCAAATGGGAATGACTCCACCACATCGACAAGTCAGAACGATCACTGGGCGAACCGATTCATTTGAATGGAATAGATCTGAATAATGTGCCAAAAGCGATTCCAATCAGACAAGTTCCATTGCAAGGAAGGTGAAAGCACCGATTCTATATGCTGCTGCTTCTCGACCGGCTCCACCGGCTACTGTCATCTATCCGCGGCAAGAAAATGTGGACTTCGAGCAGAAACCAGTAGATTTACTCGAGAAGGAAGTGAAAGAAGAACCCGTAATGGAGAAAGTGATAAAGGAAGAGCCGTTAGACGAAGTATCACCACCGAGGCAAACACAAATGAGCCCGCTGCCAACTCCACAAAATATTCTGGAATTCCAGCAGAATCCGTCTCCGGTGACAGCGCCCATGTCACTGCAACAAATGAGAAATGTCACTCAAGGAGCTACATTCAAAGAATTATTCCGAACAGACAAGCGCCGATGCCACAAAATATTACGCCTCATAACTTTGTGCAGAAGTTCACCCAACAACAGAAGTTTGTGATCAAGAATGCGAATACGCAGAAATATCCGCCTCCGGTTGGAATCAGAAGCGTTCCAACGCCTTTATTGAATCCGTCGTTTCCACAATCTGATGATGTGAAATGTGAAGAAGTGGACAATTATGAATTGTTCAATGGAGACGATCCCAACGACATTTTCAGTGAACACATTTCGGATATTACTCTCGCGAGGTATGTTTTAAAGTCGAAAATGTTGAATAAGAGCATTGACAAAGATGCAGAAAAATTTGTTTTTAAGAGGAAGAAAGTATCATTATTATTTCCAGAAAAACCATGATGAGTCGACTGAAGGGTTGCAATCGCCGTTGTGCTGTATGTGGACACTTGGAACATCACCAAGGCCTGAAGAACGTCACGATTGACTCCGAGAAGCTTCTGATAATGCTTGGTTGTATCTATCGTCAAGAATATACGCTTGGAAACGGCGCAGGAGTTCATGGCGAAAGAGACCAAAGCATATGTTTGTCATGTCCACTACGCAGAGACACTTGATGAGATTTACTCGATGCTGAAAATGTCTTGTCCGGAGGATTTATACAATTGCACTTTGGATCAGATGGAGAATGTTCTGATCACAGTAACTGCTCTACGACCACATATCACTCTTGATCAGCTCAAGTCGATTCTTTTGAAATTTGCTCAGCGATACAAGCATTTAAAGGAGACAAAATACGATTTGTTTGGTTCAAACAGTAGATATTCTCGTCGTACTCCATCGGAAGAGACGAACGATGTCGACGATCAGGAGATAATACCGAAAGAACATCGTCAGCCACGGAAACAAGTACTCGAAGCGGATCAACACGATGGAACTGTCAAAGTGATCGAGCAGGAGAACTTCAAACTTCCCACAGTCAAACCATCGGAACACGAGGATTGTGATAATCCAGGAGTGTGTTGTTACTGTTCGAAAAGTGGTGCACGGAATGGAATGTTGAGAGTTCCACGAGGAGCGGATCGATTGGCGAGATGGATTGACAAGTTGGGAGCGGAATTCGAGAAAAGATTGAAATCGGATGAAGAGAATCTGGTTTGTCGTCAACACTTCCCGGAGGCTGCATTCAGTAGTCGTGGACGTCTTCTGAGAGGAATGATTCCGGATGCTGCACCAGAGAAAGTGGAAGTCACCTATCGAATTCAAGGAAACAACTTTTGAAGTTGAACGAACAGAAGTCGGGGACCGATAAGAATGCTCGAATCGATTTGGAGAGTACGGAGGATTCAGAATATCTCCCATCTTCCAGAATACGTGAAGTGTTTGCTCACGATCATGACTACACTCCAGAACCTTCATCATCAGCTAGAAGCACAAACAAACGACGTGCCGAGTCAACGTCGTCTTCATCAGAAGACGTGGATTCTGGAGAGCCATCAGTGAGGAAGTCACGTCGACAAGCTTCCAGAAGAAATGCGGCGTCGTCGAATGATGGAGACGGAGACTACATATACGATAAGAAGTATGCTAGTGTAAGTTTCAAAAGTTTTTTTTCCAGTTTTTACAAAATCAGAATTTCAGATAGCTAGTCGACACTTCAACAAGCGCTAAGCCGTCGTCACGTCTTCGTATCAATTTTCATTTGTTAAGTAATTTTCGATTCCGTTTCCCCCATTTCACTCAGGTTGTATTCATTGTTATTGGTTTTTGTTGTCATCTTTTCCTCGCCCCCATTTATTGTTTCTCATTTCTGTTTTATATTTTTTAAATTCACATTGTGAACTCACTACACTCCCCCAGTTATTGAATGAAAAACGTATTAGTTGTTCTTTTCTTTTCATTTCAGCTTCTTCTCTTTTTCAGCCAAATCTCAATAGGAATCGTGCTGAAACTTCTCGACTTGCGTCTGCGCCGACTCCTTTACAGCTATCGACGCATACGTGGCGCGGTGACTTGGTGGCACACTGGATAGTGTCTCGGGCCGGCAACTGGAGAGACGCTGGTTCGATTCCACATTAGCGTGCTATGATTACATAAATAGATTCACGCATTTTGAGATACCATGATTAAAAATATATATTCTCAATAGAAAATGAGCAGCTTTTAAAATACTATTTTTTGAAGTTGGCCGCTTCAAATCTCCTATAAATTCTATTTTTTTTCGAAAGTTTTCAGATTTTTTTTTTGGAAAAAAATGTTGTGAAAAATGTTCAAAATTCAGTTTTTAAAAAGAATTTTGCAAGTATAGTCAAATTAAGTCAGGAGAAGAAGTCATAAGATGCCCACTGAGCAAGAGAAGATTCCAATGAAATATTTTTCTCAAAGTTTCATTCGATTTCTCTAAATAATTTTTCCCATTTTTTGTGTGCATTCAAACGGCTCAAAGACCACACTTGATGCCCAGCATGCAATGGAAATCTTCTGGGAATTTGATACAATTTTCTGCCGATTTTGTTATAATTTTCATTTTTAATTTGTTATTTGTTGTTACCTTTTTTCCCGTTGTTCTTGTTGTTTCTTCCCTATAAAAAGTGGCTTCTGATGTTTCTTGTTTTGATTATTCAAGTGGGTAAAGTTCCTATACTTTTTCTGTATTAAAAACACAAAAATTGCAGCTTTCTTGAAGTTTTTCCGTTTAAAAATCGAGTTTCCAACTCGAAAAATTAATTACCGTACTCCTTCGTAAATCCACACTAAAGGCGCATCACAAAATAATGTCACTGGGTCTCGCCGCGATCACAGTACTTTTTATGATTTTTTTTACTTTTTTTGCTGGACAATCGCGTTTTCGGAGCAAACTTTTTGTAAAATAGCCGTTTCTTCTCATTTAAAAATGGAAAAATAACTTTTGAAAATACTATTTTTCAGAGAAATGGCGACATGCGACATGGCTCCGCCCCCCAATCGCAACTGACGCTCTTCGAGCGATTTCTACCAATTACTTATTGGAAAAGGTACGGAAAAATTAATTTTTTGAATTAAAAAGTGTAATTTCTGCAGTTTCGCGATCGTTCTGAATCGAAAGACATCGACAAGGTAGAGGAAATCGATATGATTCAAGCTTTATTCGAAAAGTCGAGTGATTTGTTCAGGTAAGCGAGGCTGGAAATTAGATATTTCAATAAAAAATTGAATGAATTTCAGAAGTGTACGGATCTCCTGAAGAATTATGGATAATCTGAAGATTTATCGAAATTTCACGACGAGTGACAAGTATTTCGAGACGAAACACGCGATTCCATTCTATGTGAGTTCCAATAATTTATAAAAAATATAAAAAACCAGCCTCTCTTCCCCGCCTTCGGCGGGTTCAGTCGGCTGGCCTCTTCTCATTTACGTGGCAACCCTTTTTCAAATGTGCCCGCATGGCCGAGTGGTCTAAAGCGGCGGTCGTGTTCAAAGCACGCTAGTTCGGTTTTGCCCGCTGGCTTAGTTTCTCTTCTCTTTCCAAAACCGTGCGGACAGCGCCTCAGACAACGCCCAATTGTCTTTTATATATAAGAATGATATATTTTCAGACTACTCCGATCGTCTATATGAGTCTGAAAGGAGGGATATTTATGGCCAAATCAGATTTCTATGTGATATTGGAGGATATTGCATTGAGAAATCATCCGCACTCGGTAGGAAAATGGGCGTGGCTTATGAAACAATTCATAAAAATTCAGAACTCAATTTTCCACGAAGTCGGTGTCTATAGTGCATTTCTTGCGCTTTTTATCAAGATGAAAGCGAAAGATGTCAATCGGAAGATAGAATTTGTTCGATTCAATCATAAGAAAATCGTTAAAATCGCGAAAGTGTTTTCGAATGGAATGTTTTGTGATAAGCCTGTGAGTCACAATTCTGAATATTTCTTGCCCAAAAACAGCTTTTTATTCATTAAAAAAACTGGGTTGAAATCGTCGTGAAACTTTTCAAATTTTCATTAAAAACTCAATTTTTGGTGTGAAAACCAAAGTTTTTAGTAAAATTTTGCGATGTTTCGTCGAAACATATCTCACTTTTATACGAATAAAAAGACACTGTCCTGCAAGAAGTCATTGCAAATTTTAGATGAAAATATCGAATTATTTAACAATTTTCAGTCTGCAAGATACCTTCGAACACAAAGATCCCAATTTTCCCGCGGAAACATTTTGGATTTCAAGAATAAATTGATGGAATACCTCCCGGGAGTCGCCGATGATGATACACTTTTCCAACGTCTGGAATCTGCATATTCTGATTATGATGTAGAGAAGCGAATTATTCGATTTACTCACTTGTTGTTTGAGTTGCAAACATTGATGAATTGTTTGAATGGAATAATCAAGAACCGTCCCCACTTGTTCCTTCGGAAATCTAAGGAGGTAGGTTTCTGGAATTGGATGATTTTGAAAGAAAATCTCACAGTGTCGTCGGAAATGCATTTGATTTGACCAGTTTTGACCTTTTTTGTGAAAAGGGTCTAAAAGTGGTTTATCGCGACACGCTTCTTACAACTGCGCTCTATCGAATCCGAACAAAATAGCGTGCGAAATTGAGAGACTCAGAGAAAAAGAGACATTTTTCAAGGAGATTTCGGTGGAGCGCAGTTGTAAAAACTGTGATGAGCTAATGGAGACGCTGCGTACAGTGTGTGTCTTCGAGAGCATCTCGAGAGATCTCTCGAGAAATTTCTCGAAAGATCTCTCGAAAATATCTCGAGAGATTTTCGAAAGATTTCTCTCGAAATTTTCTCGAGAGATTCTCGAGAGATCTTTCGAGAGATTTCTCGAGAGATTTCTCTCGAGAGATATCTCGAGAATCTCTCGAGAGATCTCTCGAGAATCCCTCGAGAGAAATCAATCTTTTGACAGACTATTTCCTAGTTTTCGAAACCTGACATTTCGAAACCGGCATACTTGCAATCCGGGCCGATCCGGGCCGACGGTTTTTATTAAATAACTTTCTTCAAAATAATCGTATCGGGTTGGTTAATAGCTCAAAAGATGAGTATTTCGACCTGTCATCAGACAAATGCAAAAAAAACTTCCATGAAGATCCACAGAGGCGCCGGGCCGGGCAAAAGTGTCCGGGCCGGGCCGGGCCGGGCCGACAGCAGTTTTAGCCGGCCCGGGGCCTCTGTGGATGTTCTGCAAAATTTGGTTTGATTTTGTCTGATGGCAGGTCGAAATACCTATCTTTTGAGCTATTAACCAACCCGATACGATTCTTTTGAAGAAAGTTATTTAATAAAAACCGTCGGCCCGGATCGGCCCGGATTGCAAGTATGGAAACCGGTGAAAAATGAAGAAACTTTTTATTTTCCGCAGTGGGGATCAAACTATGGTCTCCAGATTGGTACCAAAAAGCTGAAAACAAAAAAAAAACAAAAATATTTTTCCACGATTGCCGGTCGAACCCGTTGGTTGTCAGATTTGTACCAAAAAGCCAAAAACATAATGCGAAAATGTTTTGCTATGGCCGGTGTCGAACCCCGGACCCTTGAAACCACAATAATACCTTTTTTTTCAAAAATAAAAGGTATTCGTGTTTCACCGGTTTTGAAATGTCCGGTTTTGAAACGTCTGGTTTCGAAATGTCCGTTTGCAATGTCCCAGAGTCAAAATTTGCACTGTGCTCTTTTTGGAGTAGTCTTTGAGTTATCTCTCGAAATCTCTCGAAATCTCTCGAAAATCTCGAGAATTTCTCGAGAGATTTTCGAGAGATCTCGAGGAATCTCTCTCGAGAGATCTCTCGAAAATCTCTCGAGAAATTCTCGAGATTTTCGAGAGATTTCGAGAGATTTCGAGAGATAACTCAAAGACTACTCCAAAAAGAGCACAGTGCAAATTTTGACTCTGGGACATTGCAAACGGACATTTCGAAACCAGACGTTTCAAAACCGGACATTTCAAAACCGGTGAAACACGAATCCTTTTATTTTTGAAAAAAAGGTATTATTGTGTTTCAAGGGTCCGGGGTTCGACACCGGCCATAGCAAAACATTTTCGCATTATGTTTTTGGCTTTTGTACAAATCTGACAACCAACGGGTTCGACCGGCAATCGTGGAAAAATATTTTTTTTTTTTTTTTGTTTTCAGCTTTTGGTACCAATCTGGAGACCAATAGTTTGATCCCCACTGCGGAAAATAAAAAGTTTCTTCATTTTTCACCGGTTTCCATACTTGCAATCCGGGCCGATCCGGGCCGACGGTTTTTATTAAATAACTTTCTTCAAAGAATCGTATCGGGTTGGTTAATAGCTCAAAAGATAGGTATTTCGACCTGCCATCAGACAAAATCAAACCAAATTTTGCAGAACATCCACAGAGGCCCCGGGCCGGCTAAAACTGCTGTCGGCCCGGCCCGGCCCGGCCCGGACACTTTTGCCCGGCCCGGCGCCTCTGTGGATCTTCATGGAAGTTTTTTTTGCATTTGTCTGATGACAGTCGAAATACTCATCTTTTGAGCTATTAACCAACCCGATACGATTATTTTGAAGAAAGTTATTTAATAAAAACCGTCGGCCCGGATCGGCCCGGATTGCAAGTATGCCGGTTTCGAAATGTCAGGTTTCGAAAACTAGGAAATAGTCTGTCAAAAGATTGATTTCTCTCGAGGGATTCTCGAGAGATCTCTCGAGAGATTCTCGAGATATCTCTCGAGAGAAATCTCTCGAGAAATCTCTCGAAAGATCTCTCGAGAATCTCTCGAGAAAATTTCGAGAGAAATCTTTCGAAAATCTCTCGAGATATTTTCGAGAGATCTTTCGAGAAATTTCTCGAGAGATCTCTCGAGATGCTCTCGAAGACACACACTGTACGCAGCGTCTCCATTAGCTCATCACAGTTTTTACAACTGCGCTCCACCGAAATCTCCTTGAAAATGTCTCTTTTTCTCTGAGTCTCTCAATTTCGCACGCTATTTTGTTCGGATTCGATAGAGCGCAGTTGTAAGAAGCGTGTCGCGATAAACCACTTTTAGACCCTTTTCACAAAAAAAGGTCAAAACTGGTCAATCAAATGCATTTCCGACGACACTGTGAGATTTTCTTTCAAAATCATCCAATTCCAGAAACCTACCTCCTTAGATTTCCGAAGGAACAAGTGGGGACGGTTCTTGATTATTCCATTCAAACAATTCATCAATGTTTGCAACTCAAACAACAAGTGAGTAAATCGAATAATTCGCTTCTCTACATCATAATCAGAATATGCAGATTCCAGACGTTGGAAAAGTGTATCATCATCGGCGACTCCCGGGAGGTATTCCATCAATTTATTCTTGAAATCCAAAATGTTTCCGCGGGAAAATTGGGATCTTTGTGTTCGAAGGTATCTTGCAGACTGAAAATTGTTAAATAATTCGATATTTTCATCTAAAATTTGCAATGACTTCTTGCAGGACAGTGTCTTTTTATTCGTATAAAAGTGAGATATGTTTCGACGAAACATCGCAAATTTTACTAAAAACTTTGGTTTTCACACCAAAAATTGAGTTTTTAATGAAAATTTGAAAAGTTTCACGACGATTTCAACCCAGTTTTTTTAATGAATAAAAAGCTGTTTTTGGGCAAGAATATTCAGAATTGTGACTCACAGGCTTATCACAAAACATTCCATTCGAAAACACTTTCGCGATTTTAACGATTTTCTTATGATTGAATCGAACAAATTCTATCTTCCGATTGACATCTTTCGCTTTCATCTTGATAAAAAGCGCAAGAAATGCACTATAGACACCGACTTCGTGGAAAATTGAGTTCTGAATTTTTATGAATTTGTTTCATAAGCCACGCCTTTTCCTACCGAGTGCGGATGATTTCTCAATGCAATATCCTCCAATATCACATAGAAATCTGATTTGGCCATAAATATCCCTCCTTTCAGACTCATAGACGATCGGAGTAGTCTGAAAATATATCATTCTTATATATAAAAGACAATTGGGCGTTGTCTGAGGCGCTGTCCGCAACGGTTTTGGAAAGAGAAGAGAAACTAAGCCAGCGGGCAAAACCGAACTAGCGTGCTTTGAACACGACCGCCGCTTTAGACCACTCGGCCATGCGGGCACATTTGAAAAAGGGTTGCCACGTAAATGAGAAGAGGCCAGCCGACTGAACCCGCCGAAGGCGGGGAAGAGAGGCTGGTTTTTTATATTTTTTATAAATTATTGGAACTCACATAGAATGGAATCGCGTGTTTCGTCTCGAAATACTTGTCACTCGTCGTGAAATTTCGATAAATCTTCAGATTATCCATAAATTCTTCAGGAGATCCGTACACTTCTGAAATTCATTCAATTTTTTATTGAAATATCTAATTTCCAGCCTCGCTTACTGAACAAATCACTCGACTTTTCGAATAAAGCTTGAATCATATCGATTCCTCTACCTTGTCGATGTCTTTCGATTCAGAACGATCGCGAAACTGCAGAATTACACTTTTTAATTCAAAAAATTAATTTTTCCGTACCTTTTCCAATAAGTAATTGGTAGAAATCGCTCGAAGAGCGTCAGTTGCGATTGGGGGCGGAGCCATGTCGCATGTCGCCATTTCTCTGAAAAATAGTATTTTCAAAAGTTATTTTTCCATTTTTAAATGAGAAGAAACGGCTATTTTACAAAAGTTTGCTCCGAAAACGCGATTGTCCAGCAAAAAAAGTAAAAAAAATCATAAAAAGTACTGTGATCGCGGCGAGACCCAGTGACATTATTTTGTGATGCGCCTTTAGTGTGGATTTACGAAGGAGTACGGTAATTAATTTTTCGAGTTGGAAACTCGATTTTTAAACGGAAAAACTTCAAGAAAGCTGCAATTTTGTGTTTTTAATACAGAAAAGTATAGGAACTTTACCCACTTGAATAATCAAAACAAGAAACATCAGAAGCCACTTTTATAGGGAAGAAACAACAAGAACAACGGGAAAAAAGGTAACAACAAATAACAAATTAAAAATGAAAATTATAACAAAATCGGCAGAAAATTGTATCAAATTCCCAGAAGATTTCCATTGCATGCTGGGCATCAAGTGTGGTCTTTGAGCCGTTTGAATGCACACAAAAAATGGGAAAAATTATTTAGAGAAATCGAATGAACTTTGAGAAAAATATTTCATTGGAATCTTCTCTTGCTCAGTGGGCATCTTATGACTTCTTCTCCTGACTTAATTTGACTATACTTGCAAAATTCTTTTTAAAAAACTGAATTTTGAACATTTTCACAACATTTTTTTCCAAAAAAAATCTGAAACTTTCGAAAAAAAATAGAATTTATAGGAGATTTGAAGCGGCCAACTTCAAAAAATATTTTAAAAGCTGCTCATTTTCTATTGATGAATATATATTTTTAATCATGGTATCTCAAAATGCGTGAATCTATTTATGTAATCATAGCACGCTAATGTGGAATCGAACCAGCGTCTCTCCAGTTGCCGGCCCGAGACACTATCCAGTGTGCCACCAAGTCACCGCGCCACGTATGCGTCGATAGCTGTAAAGGAGTCGGCAGACGCAAGTCGAGAAGTTTCAGCACGATTCCTATTGAGATTTGGCTGAAAAAGAGAAGAAGCTGAAATGAAAAGAAAAGAACAACTAATACGTTTTCATTCAATAACTGGGGGAGTGTAGTGAGTTCACAATGTGAATTTAAAAAATATAAACAGAATGAGAAACAATATAATGGGGGCGAGGAAAAGATGACAACAAAAACCAATAACAATGAATACAACCTGAGTGAAATGGGGAAACGGAATCGAAAATTACTTAACAAATGAAAATTGATACGAAGACGTGACGACGGCTTAGCGCTTGTTGAAGTGTCGACTAGCTATCTGAAATTCTGATTTTGTAAAACTGGAAAAAAAACTTTTTGAAACTTACACTAGCATACTTCTTATCGTATATGTAGTCTCCGTCTCCATCATTCGACGACGCCGCATTTCTTCTGGAAGCTTGTCGACGTGACTTCCTCACTGATGGCTCTCCAGAATCCACGTCTTCTGATGAAGACGACGTTGACTCGGCACGTCGTTTGTTTGTGCTTCTAGCTGATGATGAAGGTTCTGGAGTGTAGTCATGATCGTGAGCAAACACTTCACGTATTCTGGAAGATGGGAGATATTCTGAATCCTCCGTACTCTCCAAATCGATTCGAGCATTCTTATCGGTCCCCGACTTCTGTTCGTTCAACTTCAAAAAGTTGTTCCTTGAATTCGATAGGTGACTTCCACTTTCTCTGGTGCAGCATCCGGAATCATTCCTCTCAGAAGACGTCCACGACTACTGAATGCAGCCTCCGGGAAGTGTTGACGACAACCAGATTCTCTTCATCCGATTTCAATCTTTTCTCGAATTCCGCTCCCAACTTGTCAATCCATCTCGCCAATCGATCCGCTCCTCGTGGAACTCTCAAATTCCATTCCGTGCACCACTTTTCGAACAGTAACAACACACTCCTGGATTATCACAATCCTCGTGTTCCGATGGTTTGACTGTGGGAAGTTTGAAGTTCTCCTGCTCGATCACTTTGACAGTTCCATCGTGTTGATCCGCTTCGAGTACTTGTTTCCGTGGCTGACGATGTTCTTCGGTATTATCTCCTGATCGTCGACATCGTTCGTCTCTTCCGATGGAGTACGACGAGAATATCTACTGTTTGAACCAAACAAATCGTATTTGTCTCCTTTAATGCTTGTATCGCTGAGCAAATTTCAAAAGAATCGACTTGAGCTGATCAAGAGTGATATGTGGTCGTAGAGCAGTTACTGTGATCAGAATTCTCCATCTGATCCAAAGTGCAATTGTATAAATCCTCCGGACAAGACATTTTCAGCATCGAGTAAATCTCATCAAGTGTCTCTGCGTAGTGGACATGACAAACATATGCTTTGGTCTCTTCGCCATGAACTCCTGCGCCGTTCCAAGCGTATATTCTGACGATAGATACAACCAAGCATTATCAGAAGCTTCTCGAGTCAATCGTGACGTTTTCAGGCCTTGGTGATGTTCCAAGTGTCCACATACAGCACAACGGCGATTGCAACCCTTCAGTCGACTCATCATGGTTTTTCTGGAAATATAATGATACTTTCTTCCTCTTAAAAACAAATTTTCTGCATCTTTGTCAATGCTCTTATTCAACATTTTCGACTTTAAAACATACCTCGCGAGAGTAATATCCGAAATGTGTTCACTGAAAATGTCGTTGGGATCGTCTCCATTGAACAATTCATAATTGTCCACTTCTTCACATTTCACATCATCAGATTGTGGAAACGACGGATTCAATAAAGGCGTTGGAACGCTTCTGATTCCAACCGGAGGCGGATATTTCTGCGTATTCGCATTCTTGATCACAAACTTCTGTTGTTGGGTGAACTTCTGCACAAAGTTATGAGGCGTAATATTTTGTGGCATCGGCGCTTGTCTGTTCGGAATAATTCTTTTGAATGTAGCTCCTTGAGTGACATTTCTCATTTGTTGCAGTGACATGGGCGCTGTCACCGGAGACGGATTCTGCTGGAATTCCAGAATATTTTGTGGAGTTGGCAGCGGGCTCATTTGTGTTTGCCTCGGTGGTGATACTTCGTCTAACGGCTCTTCCTTTATCACTTTCTCCATTACGGGTTCTTCTTTCACTTCCTTCTCGAGTAAATCTACTGGTTTCTGCTCGAAGTCCACATTTTCTTGCCGCGGATAGATGACAGTAGCCGGTGGAGCCGGTCGAGAGCAGCATATAGAATCGGTGCTTTCACCTTTCCTTGCAATGGAACTTGTCTGATTGGAATCGCTTTTGGCACATTATTCAGATCTATTCCATTCAAATGAATCGGTCGCCCAGTGATCGTTCTGACTTGTCGATGTGGTGGAGTCATTCCCATTTGAAGTGGAGCAGGAAGAAAATGTTGTGGCTTCTCTTCAATTTCATATTCATCTCGATTCATAGCCATTGTCGGTGGTGGTGGGTACGACATTCCAATAATCTCCTCTCTTCGGCGTTCAGTGTTAAAATCACTTCCATGACTGTAGAGACCAAAGTGTATCTGCTTCTGAAGTCGTTTCGCAGTACTGTCAAGATTCTCCTGCATTGACTGAGTCATAGTCTCCGCTGTAGCTCCTCTTCCACGGAATTGTTGATTGATACCAGCAACCGAGAGACAATCGTCCAAGCGACCGTATGAATACTTCTTGCAAAGATGCCGGAACTTTCCGCCGCTCGAGAAGAAGTGAGATGCATCGATAGACATCGCTGGTGTTGCCACTATCTCTCTAGCCAACACTGCCAAATGCTCCATATGCAATTGACGATTTCCCCACCAGTAGAACGGACTATCCGAATCTTCAGGACGCTCCACAAACGATACTTGTCTATAGTGTGCGAATTCTTTCATCATGATATCACGACGCTCTTCTGAAGTCATCTGGGAGATATCTTGATAGAAACTCTTCTCAGAGCTAGCGTCCATTTTCACAAACTCCTCAGCGACTCGAGATTCAATCTGTTTCCACTTCAACGGAGGGAAGATATCACGATACGCGTAACGTGGATCCATAAGAGTCGCCATCTCGTATCTCGCACGAATATGAATTTGATTGAGGTAACCGAAGGAGTTATTCAACGAATCCTTGATATTCTTCTGGAATCGATAGCCCATATCGTGTGTTTGGATATATTGACGGAGTCCTTCAATAGCTGGGATGATTTGTGAGATTGTGTTGTTCGAAGAGCCCAACTCTCGACAATACTTCAAGCATTGTTGCATCAATCGTTGTAGATATATGAGATGATTGAATGTCGAGTTGTTTATATAAGCCGTTTGTTGGAACAGCTCGCAGTACTCTGTCAGTGTGTCATGCTGAAAGGGAAATAGTTGGGAAATTATTTGAAATGTCAGAATATGCTTACCAATACAAGACATCTTGTTAAGAAGACACAAGTGTTCTCCCATGGCCCCTCATCGATCATTGGAAGGTCCAAGTTGGCGTTCTTGCGAGCTGCATTCTGAAATCAACAAGGTTTTAGTGGTTTTGGAGGGAAACGCTTAAAAAGTTTAATTTTACTGTAAAATTTTTCAATTTTTCATTGAAAATGTGAACATTTCTGATGATTTTTTCGGCATTTCTTCTAATTATGAATGATAGTCGAACATTTGACGTTTCGGCAAAAAAATTGAACTTTGGCGCCAACGTTATGAAAATATCGAAATGAAACACCTGCGTTGACAACATTCTGAACGAAAACTTTTAATATTCGCTTCAGCTTTTCAGCATTAAATTTCGGTATTTTCATAATTCTTCACGCTTTTCACTGTGAAAAAACGGCAAAACATTACAAACCTTCTGAATTTACTGTACAACTCGGCAATCTCTCTTCACAAATCGAATGAATTCTCTCAACGAAGTGAGCCCATCCGAGAATTCTTGAATCTTCATGAGATCCGCAATGAACATTGACATATAATTATAGAAACAATGTGATATCGCTTGATGACTCCACTGTTTGCCACCAAATTGTAGATTTTGATCATTGGGACACACTATACTTGTTGAACTTCACATTCGAATATGTGTGATTGGTTGACAGCGCGAGCGCGAGGAGGTCTGAGAAGGACTTTCCGCGTCAGGTCTGAAAATATTAGAATGATTTTTCTCTCTGATCAAGACCCGGCTTCAAAAACTGTCTCTTTTTTCCAAATTGTGACCATTATTGTTGAATTTTCAGAATTTCTTCTAATTCTGAACGATAGTCGAAAATTGACTTTTTCGCGAAAAAATTGAAAATTGAACTTTGGCGCCAATTTACCCGGGCCGGGTTTTGACAACTATGAAATTTCAGATTTTTAGAAATTCAAAACTTTCCAGCTTTAATTTCGCCTAATTTCACTATAATATCTCATTTTTAACTAAAAACTCTCCAGTTTCCCCGCCACGAACGACATTTACACTATTCCCATTTCTCCTCTCTTCTATTTCTCTTCTACAAACACCAGTCGCTCGCATTTCTCCCGAATAGACTCACTCGCTTAACAATAGTTTCCTCAAGTACACAATGTTCTTCCTTTCATACAATCATCAAATAGTGTATCGAAAAGACGAGATACTTTTCATCATCATTTCCAGCGACATCTATCGTCACTCCAATGGACCGACGGTTTTCTGGAAGTTGACAAGCGGCTTTGTCAATGAATTCTGCTTCTCCACATATTTGAACATCGAATCTTCTTCTGGCAGAGCACAACTCGGGTTGAGATGTCTGAGAAGTTCTCGGAACGGCAAGGAGTGAATTGCATCGAACGGGATTCCAGTACTTGCGAAGAATTTTGATAGATACTCCGTCGTCTTCGGATCCACGTCCAACTCGGCCTTTGGTTCCGATACCGGTGCCACGATGCGATGCCTTAGAATTCCTTTGGCTTTGACTGGTGGAGGACGGTAGACTTGAGGGATAGCATTAGGAGGTGGAAGTGGTGGAGGTTTTGTGGTGAGACGAGCTTGTTGTAGTGTTTGCATGGATGTCTGGAAAAGAAACACGTTTTTTCGACGACGGAAGATCATTTTTCAGGAGATTCAAGAAAATCGTTACATTTCAAACAATTATCATTAGAGCGCATTTCCGAGTTTCTTAATTACGAATTTCAGCTTATTTTGGAGATCTAGATTATTTCGTATTGGTGCAGCTTAAACTATAGAAAACTCATATGAAAATCAAACTAAATCGCACAACAAACGTTCGGGGGAAAGTCCGCAACCACTATGTACGCAAACACCGATTCTCCACTAGTACATTTTGAATGCGGGGGGTCACACACACCAGCTGACTTCAACCGCTACGCAAACCGCAACGCGATGTCTCTCTATGGGGAATTTGAATCCCTGGTTTTGGGAAAATTTTTGAAAATTTTAAAAGAGAAAAGTGAGATGACCGTGAAAGTTTGTTCAGGGAAAAATAAGAGAATCTAAAAAAAATTAAACTAATTTCAAACTTGTCCGTCAGAAATGGAAGTTTTCAGTTAAATTTGACATGTTTTTACAGAGAAAACTATGAAATTCGGTATTATTGACAAAGAAAGCATTTGAGATAGGTACGAAAAAAATGTAACTATTTTCAGAAATTCCAAACAAAAAAGGTTTTTCAGAGAAAAATCTTGTGAAAAAATGAGAGAAAATGAGTTTTCGAATACATATTCGAAGTATTTCGAAGCACAGTCAATCATAAATTATTGGTAATCCTGTCCTGGCTGAAACTTTGCTGAAAACTCATCGAAAATCACATTTTATAGCTCAAAAGTTTCGCTTAAAGCATCTTTTTACACTTTCGTAAGAAAATTTCAAGAAATTGATTCGAAAAATCAACAAAAAACAAGAAATTGCACTGAAAATTTTGCAAAAATCAAAAAATGCGCCAAGTGGTTTGCTGGTGGCGTTTCTTAGTGTGCTTGCGCATTTCTCGTGTTAAGGCCGGTGGTCTTGAAAAAATCAATTTTCTGAGAGAAAATATGATAGTTTCAGAATAAAAAGATTTAAAAAGCATTAAAACAAAATATTATACCAATGACTCATTTCTGGTCAAAGAAAAAACACGGCAATTGACTGAAAAACCGGGGAATAATGTTTATCATGACAAATATATTATTTACAGGGTAATTGTTACAAATATCAGTGAATTTTCAAATTTTCTTCCAGAATGAGTCAATTGTTGCCACTTTCCGCTTCGCCACCGTCTTTTGCTCTTGAGTTTTCCGCTTTTTCGATTGAACCTTCCCTCCCGACGTCTTCTGAATCTCCGGCTTCTTCGCCTTCTTCTCCACAGTCACACAAATCAAATCGGGACCGTCCGAGGTGTCGCCCATCTTCAGAATACACTCATCGACGTGGCAATTCAGAATTTCTAGTTGACTTTCGACGTCTTCGCCACAAATTGGGCACGGGCGGGTGTCCATCATTATAATATCGTTGTCATCTGAAGACATGACGTCTTCTGAAGCCATTTGTTGCTTTTTCTCGTTCCAGAAGTCGGTGATCTGTAAATTTCAATTTGGGTGTCTGTGCATCCAGAATTCCAGATGTCCTTCGTCACTTACCGTTTTACTCTTCTTCTCCTCCTCAAACACCAGCTGTGACAGCCTCACTCCCAATAATCGAATCTCTTTTCCTCTTTCTCTTTCCAGTAATTCCATCGAATACTTCTGTATATCATCGAGTGATGTCACCACTTCAGAAGGTGTCAGTGACCGTGTTAACACATCAAACGACGACAATTTCAGCTTCAATGTTATCGTTTTTCCTCCTGTTACTCCTGATTTCCGGATGTCCTCTTCCAACATTCTACAGATTTCTGCGTGCTCGGCAATGAGAATTTTGAAATCTGATGTTGGCGAGAATGTGCGCTCCACCGAAATACTCTTCCGACGAGGATCCGATGAAGATGGGCGGCCTGGAAGACCAAGGGCGGTACGGAGAAACGATTCTTGAGCCAATGGGGAGAAGCACAGTGGGAAGAGAGCTTTTTTGAACAGCATATCTCCAACAGTTCGAATTTCCATCGATTGAAGGTGCGCTTCAGAGACCCGACCGATTCCACCAACCTGAAAAAGTAACGAGATTTCATGGGTTCAATATTTAGCACGACACTCTTGTGCTCTACCGAAACCAAAGAAAATTGCGTACAAAATTGAGAGATTTAGAGAAAAAGAGACATTTTTCAAGGAGATTTCGGTGGAGCGCAGTTGTAAGAACTGTGCTGAGCTAATATATCTGAATGATAATTTTATGTGTTTCAAGTCTGGAAAACTCTTCATTTACAACAAAAACCTCATTTCATCTCACCTTTCGAATTGGCAACTCTTCCAAAAACTCCAAAATCTTCTCCCGATCATTCTCCAATACAAACTGCCCATTCGGTTTATTGAAATCCGAACATATTTTAGCCAGCATGAAATTCGCTGCAATTCCAGCGGAACAAGTCAATCCAGTGAGTTGTTCAACTCGAAATCTGATCTCTCTGACAATTTCCTCACGCCCAACACCAAATTCCACGTCATCATAATAGATTATTCGAGTTTTTGCGCATTTCGGGCACTCGGAAGAGTCGATCTCGATGTTTTCAGAATCCGGAGGGTCGGTGACACGTGGCAGCCAACAGGGACAATCTCCGCCGTATCGATGTCGTTTTAGTACTCCTGGAATGGGAATATTCAATATTTATAAGTTGTAAACGTCCAAATTGGAGCTATGGCGATATTTTCAAAGGTTTTTCACGCGTTTTGTCATTTTCGTTATAACTTCGCTGATTTTTTTTTTGTTTTTCATCATAATTTTCACAAAAATTTACGATATTTGTTGAAATTTTGACCAAAATTAGTCAAAGACTCAACTGTATAAATTCAGCTTTTCATTGAAATTTGAAAAAATGGTAGAAAATTTGTAATTTTTGTTAAAATGTTAATCTTTTGTCAACATTGTTAGACTTTTTAAATTAATTTCAATCTTTATTTTCAAAACATGTGTTTCCGAGCGTCCAGATGTCTGTATGTCTGTGTCTCCCGTACTTTTTTCGGTCCTCATCGTCACATAATCAGTCAAATCGATATAAGCCTCATCCAGTGACATCATCCCCACATCTCCATCATATTCCATAAAGATCTCCGAGAATTGGCGACTGACTTTTGAGTATTTCGAGTAATTTCCGGGTACCAGAGTGAGATTTGGACACAACTTTTTCGAAATGAATCCTGGCATTCCGGCGCGGACACCAAATCGACGGGCGAGATAGTTCGATGTGCTCTGGAAGTGTTTTTTAAGAATAAATCATTAAATTTTAATTCGCCAACTCACTAGCATTGCCGACGATCCAACTGCCATCGGAACCGTCCGAAGTGCTGGATTATCTCTCATTTCGACCGCTGCGAAGTAAGCATCCATGTCTATACAAACACAGTCTCGACTCAAATCTCTTCCAGCTTCCAGCTTGTTTTCTAGGTTTTTCATCTGAAAAATAACCAATTTCCGTCAGTTTTCGATACGGAAATCCACCTACAAAGAGCTCAGCACCTTGTCTCTCTTCCCTCGTCGCTGATTCCAATCGATTCTTGATTTCCGATACTTTTTCATCAATTCGTTGTTGTTGTTTCTTGGAGAATGAAGAATACGAGCCAGACGTGTTCTCTTCGATGATTTTTGTGATTTTCTGCTTGTCCAGACCGGTCATTCCAGCTTTGTTATCGTTAAATGTCAGCATTTTCAGTGATTTTCGACTGGAAATTCATTTTATTTCATTTTGTTACAAGAAAAACCATTAAAATTCAAAAAACCCTCGTTGAAATCGTCAAAAGTTGCCCAGACTCCGCCCATTTCTGTGCATTCTACCGTGACGGTGTTTGCGGAATTTCGCGGAATTTTTTTTTCATTTTGGCAATTTCGTACTGAAATTAAAGGTTTTCTCATACTTTAAGTACTTTTTTTGGATTTTTAAATACATTTTTGTTTTCAGGGTACTCGAAATGTTTGTATTGAACCGATTCCATCGAGCAGCGCCACTTCTAGCGCAAGTTTCAGTGCCAACAACGTCCGCCACTAAAACTGGTTTGTTTACCCGTTTCCGTTTGGTTTTTTAACATTATTTCCTGATTTTCTAATAAATTAACTTCCAGTTCAACTACACACAACGAATGCACTCAGCAAAGAAGACTACTACAAAACGCTGGGTGTCGATAAAAAGGCTGATGCAAAATCCATTAAGAAGGCGTATTTTCAGGTGAAATCGGGTTTCAGAAGCAGTTTTTGTAATAAAATGAAGATTTTCAGCTTGCCAAGAAGTACCATCCAGATGTGAACAAAACGAAAGAAGCGCAGACGAAATTTCAAGAAATTTCTGAAGCCTACGAGGTAATTTTTGCAAAGAAAATAACGTTTTGACTTAAACACCATAAGAAACTTTGTTCAAACTTTCAAAACTTTTCAATAATTGACAAACACTGCTTAATCTTGCTCAACAATCAAAAATTCATATTCTAGGTGCTCTCCGATGACACAAAACGACAAGAATACGATGCATATGGCAGTGGCGGCGGACCGACGGGTGCTGGAAGAGCCGGCGGAACTGGAGGAGGATTTCATTATCACGGAAACGTTGATGTTAATGAAATCTTTAGGAGAGCTTTCGGTGGTGGTGCTGGTGGCGGTGGAATGGTGAGTTTTGGTAGAAATCATCCAAAATTGTACTGTTTTTCTAAATTTTTCATTTTCAGGGCGGTTTCAATTTCGACAACTTTGCACAAAGCACATTCGGACATTCGGCTGCTCAAGAGATGGTAATGGATATTTCTTTCGAAGAAGCCGTACGGGGAGCCACTAAAAACGTGTCTGTCAACGTCGTCGAAGATTGTTTAAAGTGTCACGGAACACAAGTGGAGCCAGGGTTCAAGAAGACGTCGTGCCCGTATTGTAACGGTACTGGAGCGATTTCTCAACGTCTTCAAGGCGGATTCTTCTATCAGACGACGTGTAATCGATGCAGGGGTAGTGGACATTATAATAAGGTATTTTCAATCATTTTCTCTGTATTTTACACCAAAAATCTTATTTTTCCAGAATCCATGTCAAGAATGCGAAGGAGAAGGCCAAACTGTGCAACGTCGTCAAGTGTCATTTAACGTTCCCGCCGGCACGAATAACGGAGATAGTCTCAAGTTTCAAGTTGGCAAAAATCAAGTATTCGTTCGCTTCAATGTGGCGCCATCGCTGAAATTCCGACGAGAAAAAGACGATATTCATTGCGACGTGGAGATTTCGTTGGCGCAGGCGGTGTTGGGTGGAACGGTGAAAGTGCCGGGTATCAGTGGAGATACTTATGTTCATATTCCAGCTGGAACTGGTAGTCACACGAAAATGAGGTGAATATTTGAAGGAGAAGTGAGAATATCACGGTTTACAGACATTTCTGATGACATTTTGAAGATAAAAATTTGTCAGATAAAGCTAGAAAACTCGCAGAAATCTCACAGCAAACCCCGATTTCTGTACAAGAGCTGTATTAAAATCCGATTTTGAAGCAATGTGCAGACCCGCAATCAGATACAGAATCCTTTGAATATTCCCCCACAAAAACCAACACATTTTCTTGCAGATTAACTGGTAAAGGTGTAAAACGACTGCATTCGATAGGCCACGGTGATCAATATATGCACATTAAAGTGACGGTTCCGAAGTATTTGACAGCTGAACAGAAGGCAATAATGTTGGCATGGGCGGCGACGGAGAAGTTGAAAGATGGAACGATTAAGGGATTGGATACGGTGGATGAGAAGAAGAAGAAGAGTGAGAAAGTGGAGAAGAAGACGGAAGGTAAGAGATTTTTCAAGCCGTGGATTCCACCCGTTTTTCGCTGTTTTGCATTCTTTCTGATGCATCTATCTATAATTTCCTCAATGAATCGTTCTTGTAGGTGCATCAGAATCCACGCAAAACAGACGAAAACAGGAGGAACCGGTGGCCGAGAAGGCGGAGACTGTTGACGAGAACGAAGAGAACGAAGGGTTCTTTGGGAAAATGAAGCGGAAGATTTTTGGGTAATTCTAGATGGTTCTGAATCTTCTGAAAATTGGAAATATGATACGAAGCACGTTTAGACTGAGTAACACTGATTTTGTTCATTGTTTTGTAATATTGTGTGTTACTAGTGCCAATCAGTTTCTACACGAAATAAAACCTTGTCAAGCATGAACCATATATATATATATATTTAGCTTTGTACGATCGAATAGAAATTTTTAATTTTCTGCTCTTTGAGCACCTACAGTACTACCGTAACCTGGAGCCAGGTCCCCAAACTTTTTTTATGGGTTACTAAAAGTCTATAGTATGTTTGATTGAAATTTCTAGGTTGTACCATCCATACAGACCCTAGGCACACACCCTTTGGTGCCATGCTCGAGTCTCAAATAGAACGCGTCATATACTTTTCGAGGAATTGTGATTTAATTGTGAATAAACTGAAAAAAATTGACAATTTTCCAACGGAGCTGTACATTTTTGCAGTCTGATGTGACAATCGAATTCTCGTTGTCTATCTGTACGTCTGTTTATCTGTACTGTTTGGAGATGTCTCAATTACTTTATGAGGCTATTCACGTCCGGAAAAAAAACGTTTTCCCCTCATTTACTGGAAAAAACAGCGAAAAGGACTGTTTTTTCTGGATGCGAATACCCCTATAAAGTGAATGAGACATCTCCATAACAATACAGATAAACGGACGTACAGATAGACAGTGTCACATCAGACTGCAAAAGTCTATAACCTCCTTGGAAAATTGTCAACTTTGGAGTTTATCGACAGAGAAACCAAAGTTTTCCCCGAAAAAAAGTCATTCAATTATTATTATTTTTCAGATAATCCCGCCGAAAAGGAAGACAAAGTTGAGAAAGAAGAGCCAAAAATCGACGAAACGAGTGAAACGCCCGAGAAAAAAGCAGCTGAATCCTAGTTTTTTTTGTAATTTTCACAATATATTATTTTCTTTTTTATATCTGAAATTTAGTCAAAAATGTTTCATTACGGTCCCGCCCCACCCCCACTTTTCTTGTTTTCCCTTTTTCTGTTTTTAGTTCATTTAGGATGATTCATAGCGATTTACTTGTTATTTTATTGTTTTGTCTTCTGTCTGAAAATCTAAAAATTAATCAAATTTTATTGTTTTTATTAGAGAAATTCGAAAAAGAAATAAGTCTAGAAAAATAATGGAATGTCAGATGGAATTGAAAAGATATGAAATCATTGTGAGCTGTTCCCTTCAAATTTCCTGGAATCTCTTTTGAATTCCCAATTCGAAGGAACAGCTCACCTGGATGAAAACGGGGGTGACATTGTGTATGGGGGAAAAGTATAGAGTTTTGAAAGAAAAAATTAAATCGATAATATATTTGGAGAAGCCCGTTTTAAAATGGGGGGAAAGGGCGGTTTTTTCGGGAAGTTTGGAGAAAAAAGGGGCGTGGCTTGGGTCTCGAAGGGAAGAGACCCACCCAAGATACAGTAACCTAAAGAAAGAGAAAAAATAAGATTTAAAAACTATTTGAATGCTCGATTAAGAGAATATCTCGAATGACAGAATCGGCAACTCTGCATATCCATCGCCGACGATGACGTGGAGATGGTGGCGGCGTCGGCGGTTTGATCAATATATCGAATGCATCGAATATCAGTCGGAATGAACGGAATGATGTGTTTGGAGACGTAGAGATTCTCGACGATGAACGCTTCTCTCGACATGTTACGAGCTCGTTTTTGCATTAGGTTCGCGTAGAGTTCAGAGACAAGAACTACCTGCAAATTGGTCATTTTTTAAGGGAATGATGAAAGTATAGAAATGGTGGGGATACTTGCGATGGGTCTGGCCGATTTGAACATTTTCATCGGGTTTCAGTCAGGAATGGGCAAATTATTTGAATGATTGTTTGAAACGTGCGATATTTATTAAAACATGACTTACATGGAATGTACTTCTGTTGCCCCCCCCTAAAGTACCAATTTTTTTTGCTCATTCGATGAGTTTTCCCGAGAGAAAATGACCCATAAAGGGTTTTCCTGTGACGTGACCTCGTTTTTGAGAAATTGAGATTTTTCAAAAAATGCAATTTTTTCGAAAAAATTTTTTCATTAATTTTTTTCATTATTTTCCTGGTTTGTTCAAAAAAAGAGTTTAGAACATAATTATAGCAAATTTTATGTAGTTTTTGACAAAAATATGAAACTTATGAAAAAATAATTTTTTGGTCCAGAAAAAGGTCAAAATGTGACACCCTCCAAAAAAAAAAATTTTTTTCGAGAGCGGCAGAGGTGACATATATGTGGTAAGAAAGTACAACTCATCTGGATCATTTTTCTATATAGCACTATAGTCGCTCCCTGGCAAAAATTAAGGAAAAAATTGGTCTGAAAATTTTCATTTTTCGAAAAAATGTGACATGTCAGAAATGAGTTCGAATTTCTAATATTGAATACGTTCCAATTAAAATCTTTCTAGAATAAAGATTTTCAGATTGTATTCCATGCTTTTCAAATAAAAAAGTTCATCCCAGTTGACTTCTCTTGTCATAGCACTCGTTAAAATATTGCAAGTTTTCTCATATGGTGGAAATTCAATTGCTCATAACTCCTCTAAAACTGAAGCAAACAGGCTCAAAAACGCTGAAAAACTTAAAAATAACTAGTGCTTCTTAAAAATCATAATTGGGTTGTTTTCCCAAAAATTGTTTTTTTCGACTTTTGATAAGGGGGGACCACATGAAATTTTTCCAGAATCTTGAAAACTTTTTTTTTTTGAAAACAACCCAAATTAACGGTTTTAGCATCTATTCTTGTTTATACACTAGTTTTAAGCTGTTTTCAAAAAAAAAAAAGTTTTCAAGATTCTGGAAAAATTTCATGTGGTCCCCCCTTATCAAAAGTCGAAAAAAACAATTTTTGGGAAAACAACCCAATTATGATTTTTAAGAAGCACTAGTTATTTTTAAGTTTTTCAGCGTTTTTGAGCCTGTTTGCTTCAGTTTTAGAGGAGTTATGAGCAATTGAATTTCCACCATATGAGAAAACTTGCAATATTTTAACGAGTGCTATGACAAGAGAAGTCAACTGGGATGAACTTTTTTATTTGAAAAGCATGGAATACAATCTGAAAATCTTTATTCTAGAAAGATTTTAATTGGAACGTATTCAATATTAGAAATTCGAACTCATTTCTGACATGTCACATTTTTTCGAAAAATGAAAATTTTCAGACCAATTTTTTCCTTAATTTTTGCCAGGGAGCGACTATAGTGCTATATAGAAAAATGATCCAGATGAGTTGTACTTTCTTACCACATATATGTCACCTCTGCCGCTCTCGAAAAAAATTTTTTTTTTTGGAGGGTGTCACATTTTGACCTTTTTCTGGACCAAAAAATTATTTTTTCATAAGTTTCATATTTTTGTCAAAAACTACATAAAATTTGCTATAATTATGTTCTAAACTCTTTTTTTGAACAAACCAGGAAAATAATGAAAAAAATTAATGAAAAAAATTTTTCGAAAAAATTGCATTTTTTGAAAAATCTCAATTTCTCAAAAACGAGGTCACGTCACAGGAAAACCCTTTATGGGTCATTTTCTCTCGGGAAAACTCATCGAATGAGCAAAAAAAATTGGTACTTTAGGGGGGGCAACAGAAGTACATTCCATGTTAATTATACAGTACCGGACAAAAAGTTATTAACTTTAGCTGTTTTCAGTGAAAAATGACAAAATTTGACAGTGTGCCATAGTAATTCTGAATGTCACACCATGAAAATTTTCAGTGAATCATATAGATTGAACGTAGAGCTCCATTTTTGTAGTTGACAACTTTTTTGTACGGACACTCCCTAGAGAGTTACATATTGACAAAGTAATTTCTCCCTCAATCGACCATTTTTAGTGCAAAATTTGCGATTTTTGAGCTGTCGTCGATCATAACTCTCTTGGGAGTGTCCGTACAGAAAAGTTGTCAACTACAAAAATGGAGCTCTACGTTCAATCTATATGATTCACTGAAAATTTTCATGGTGTGACATTCAGAATTACTATGGCACACTGTCAAAGTTCAAAGTTGGTTGCTTTCCACTGAAAACAGCCAAAGTTGATACCTTTTTGTCCGGTACTGTAATTGAGTAATCAAACAAATTATATAACAAACTCGTGTTTAGTGTATTTTTTAAAAATCGGAACTACTTTGTCCCAATTATTAGAATTTTGAAACACCCATTCAAATAATTTGTCCAGCCCTGGTTTCAGTACAAATTTTTTAAATTTTTCTGATTTTTTTTGGCAAAAAAGTCGAATTTTCGACTGAAGTCGAATGTGCATAGGATTTCTGACTATTTATAATGAAAATATCAAAAAATGCCGTGTTTACAGTACCGTTCAATAAGATATACAATTTTGGCCGTTTTTAGTTGAAAATGATCAACTTTGAGAGGGTGTTACGGTATCACTGATTGTCCCACTAAGAAAATTCTCAATGGCTCGTACTGATCGAATGTAGAACTTCATTTTTGTAGTTGACAACTTTTTTGTACGGACACTTCCTAGAGAGTTATGGTCATTTTAAGACGACAGGGCAAAAATTGTACTATCTTGCACTGAAATAGGAAATTAGTACTTTGTCGATATGTAACTCTCTAGGGAGTGTCCGTACAAAAAAGTTGTCAACTACAAAAATAAAGTTAAAAAAAAATCTTTATTATCCATTAAAAAGTTTACTTAATGGAACAATCAGTGATACCATGACACCCTCTCAAAGTTGGTCATTTTCCACTGAAAACGGCCAAAGTTGGAAGAATTAGAAATGAAGGGATTTCTATTCTATGTTAATGACTTGCCATGTGTATCCAAAATCCATAAATTTCATTCTAAATGACTAGTAAATTTCAATGCTATTTTACTAGAGAAGTATCAATGTCCGCAACTATAAAACCAAAATGTTGGATTTGAAACAAAAATCGAACAAAAAGAAATGAAACATTCGTTCTTCCTCAGACAGATTTATGTGAGCATTTTATGAGCGAATGCTCCTTCTTCTTTGTCAAAATGAGAAATGCTCTCGTCATCTTTCGAATTCGAAATCTAGAAATATGAATTCTCAAATCACAAACCTTTCCTCCAACCACTGCCAACGCAGACCTCGCGTCTTGTATCTTCCTTCCAAAGTAGTGAATCTTTCGGATGTACTGCACACCTACCAAGTCGATACACATCGTTGTGATCGCAAGGCCTGGAATTTATAATATTCATAAGTTGAATCACTTTAAGGATTACCTAGAATGATATAAAGCAATATGATATACATGTAACCGTCTCGACGAGGCATCAAGTCGCCGAACCCGACCTGGAAATGAATCTATGTGTCTGTGTATCCAGATGTCTGTACTTACAGTAGTCATTGTGATGAAGGACCAGTAGAATGAGGTGAAGAAAGACCACGGCTCCAGTTTTGACATTAGTACTCCACCGAATGCAGTGTACACAATTAAGATGGCCAGTACTAAGAATGCAGGGATTCTGAAAAGATAAAGTCTTCATTTTTGTAATTGGTTACTGTGATATGTTATTATTCCAGATTCCGATACTTCAGAAGCCTATGCTAAAAATCACTCTAAACGCCACAATTCCCGTTCTCCTGACTCAAATGGAGCTTTCGTGGAAAAGTTTTTCGGTGTAGTACAGAGTTGCATGGAAGTAAACTCGGAAGTTAAACGGAAGTGAGTTTTATTTCGACAATATAAAGCGAACTGCAAAAATATGAAGTGAATACGTTTTATTGATGGTATCGCTACCTTTCGAGCATAGAAAATTCCAACATTTTACTTATCCCCTACCAGTAGACCTAAATAAGTCTTCACTTCCGACTTCCGGGATATTCCGGGTTTCAAAATCAGCTCTTTTTTCAGGTCTATTGGTAGGGGATAAGTAAACTGTTGGAATGAATTTTCTATGCTCGAAAGGTAGCGATACCATCAATAAAACGTATTCACTTCATATTTTTGCAGTTCGTTTTATATTGTCGAAATAAAACTCACTTCCGTCTAACTTCCGAGTTTACTTCCATGCAACTCTGGTGTAGTACTCTCGGACAAGATTTTTGCTCAATTTCTTGTTTTCTCCCTTTTTCCAACAATTGTTAGTGTATAAAACTACGAACACTTCTTGGAAAAAGTGAGGAAATGAGGAATTGAGAAAAATCTTGTCCGAGAGGACTACACGGAAAAACTCTTCCGCCTAAACTCCTTTTGAGTCCCGGATACCCCCGTACCTACCTCTTCTCCTCAATATTCATATCGTGTCCCATCCCATGACTATGACAATGCTCACAAACGTGCTCTCTTCGTTCTTTCCTATGTCGAGACAATATCAGATACTTGAGTTTCAGATAGTTGCCGTACAGCCATACGAGATGTTCAGATAGGAATTTACCTGAATAAAAAACGAGAACATAGAAAACCCTCAAGTGCCAAACTCACCCAAGTCCGCGATGGTGACCAGCGTGAGAGGTATGCCGAGCAACGAGAACAGTATGCACCATATCCGTCCGATGTTGGTGACAGGTACAGGGTTACCGTATCCGATGGTAGTCACTACGGTAACTGCGAAGAAGATGGACGATGAAAATGTCCATGTCTCTGTTGCGGCGTTCTTTTTTACCTGGAATAAGAGATAGAATAGAGGGAAAGCAGAAAAGTGATAAAAGATCTAGTTTGTGTATAAGTTCGGATGTCCAGACTTTGGGAAATTACTGTCAGATGACGTGAGGATTCAGAAATTGTGTTCAAAACTCGGAAGGCGGAAAGTGGAGTAAAAAAAGTGGCAGAAAGCGGAAGGGGAACGAAAATGTCATTTTTGCAAGACGATTTGGATTTGTGATAAATTTCGTTAGTACAAAATGATAGTTTTGCTGCAAAAAACCTCAAAGAATATCAGAAAATTCGAGTAGGCCAACAAACTTTTCAAGCTGATATCCTCTAGGCGGAAGGCGGAAAGCGGAATAAAAACTTTTCGTTGAAAAGCGGAAAGCGGAAGGCGGAAGGCGGAATTCCGCTCAATCCCGATTCGAAGCTTTCAGTATGATGCTTTCTACTCAAGACTTTCAAACTAGAACTTCAAACTTATATATCTAGGTTCATTTTTACATTTTGAAAAATGTCTCAACTGTTAAAAAATTTCAAAGACTCCAGCTTTCTAATAATATAAAACTTAATTTTTGAAAGTTTAAGCTAAACTTTTTCCTAGTAAACTAGACCAGGACCAGTTCATCCTAGACCTTCTAAACCAAGAGCGAAAAAAATAGTGAGTCAAAGTCAAGAAAGCTTGTGATCTCTTCTCGATATCCAACAAGTTTTCTTATTTTTTGTTTGGTCCCGCGGGAACAGCTGAGTCCTCCTTTTCTCTTCTCATCTATCTTGTCTTCTCTCATCTGATAATGTCACAAGGGACCCCCTTTCCCCTTCTGTTTTTCTCAACATCCCTTACTTTTTTCCTCTAACACACCGATTTATGAGGAAGGGGGTCCCGAGACGAAAGGGAAAGTGATGAATAGGTGGATGGGGGGAGAGATTGGGGAACAATAAGGAGTCAAACAACGAAATAAACGGCGGTATGTGTGTCGGTTTGTCCAGACGTCCAGGTGCCCAAGAACTGTCGACACGGATATCAAGTATACTTGGAAGAGGGCCACTGGCCGTAACTTGCACAAAACTGCGTTTTATGAGCTTGAAAAAATACGAAAATGTAGATCTCAGCGAGTTCTATGTCCGTGACATACTAAGGGTCGGATGGCTATTATGGCCGGCCCGTTTAGTTCTGGTTTCCAATTATGGTAAATATATAGGTGAATACTTACAAAATATTTCACCAGTTGGAAAAAGTTTGATAACTTTCAAGGCAGTTAAGATATTGTGCTTCAAAAAGAAGTTCTTTACCCGTTTCTTTTCTTTCTTAGAATTCTTAATACCTAAGTAAGACATCTGGACACATACCCCGTTTCGTCACCTGACCTACCTCATTACTCGTCAAAAAGTATTTCTCGAACGCGACGAACAGCTGATCTGACATGTTGTGCATGTGCCGTTCGGCTAGCGTCTCCCATTCGTATCGTTCTGGAAAAAAGGGATTTCTAGAAATCTTAGTACGGGTCTAGAAACTCACTCGTCTCATTTCCAGCCGCCAACCGAATCAAATCGTCGACGAACTCATTTTGGCGAGTGTAGATCAGTTTTAGCTGAAATTTCATTTAATTATAAATCATTAAAAGTTCAAAACAACTTTGTGTTGACAACACGAATAGACACAGTTTTAAGAGTGTGTTCGTCTAAAAAATTGTAGCATGACCTTTTTGTTTTTTTTATGTCCAAAAATGGAAACAGGAAAAACGGTACATATAAATAAAGAGGACAAGATGAAAAAATTAGATTTTTCGAAAATTTTGAAGAAAAATGAAACTTTTCATCTTTCTGGCTACAGTACTACTGCTTGTCGTTGAGAGGTAAGTCTTTCTTTAGATGCCCGGGTACCTCACAAACGCGCCTAGCATGCGCCAGACTCTCTAAACGTTTTGTCTGATTAACCCAAAATTTCCAGCCAACTCCGTGTGAAACGTCAATTCTATATGCCGTATGGAGGTGCTGGAGCTTACTATGGAAACGCTTGGCCAGGATATGGAGGATATGGATACAGTGGTGGAATGTACCCTGGCTATGGTTACACTTATGGCGGATGGGGAAGATAAATTTTGAATTTTTGAAATTTTGTTTGGAATAAAATATTATCTTGATCTTTGAGATACAGTAACCAGGTAGCACAAGAGAGAAGGATGGAAAAAAACGGGCGAACATGCTCTCCTTGGTGGTGCTCGTAAAAAAAGAAATAGAGAGAAGGAGGCACCTGTCACCGCCGTCGTTCTCCGTTAGAAAATTGGCGGAAGCCGTCGTTTCGAACGGCCGGGGGAAATTATGGGCGGCCCCCTTCTTTCTCTCTATCGGAGCCATCTGCCACGTCAATGAGAGGACCAAGACGAGGCAGATGGCTGGTACGGAATAAGGAGGAGGCGTCGTCGACAAAGATGGTGATGTGACGAGTGAAAATGAATGGGTTTTTCGAGAAGAAAAGAAGAAGTGCCACTTTTAGTGCAGTGAAATGGATTTTAGGGAAATGGGAGGGCTTAATACAAAAAAAGGAAAAAGAAATTGGGCAGCGGTGGGAATCGAACCAGCGAAGGTTTGGGTGAGAGGCAAAAGTCTAACCATTTGAGCTAAGTGCACCAGTAAGTGTAGGGATGCGGGGGGCATTCAAGAAACTGTCAAAATCGACAATGGATCATTTCCATGTTGATCCAAAGGTCTATTGGGTGAGGACACGGTTGGAATTTTTAAAGTCTAGTTTTCGATTAAAAATTAAAAATTAAATGAAAACGCTGTATAAAAGATGGTAACTTAAGCACTTTTACTCTAAAATTTCAAAAAAAATTGCGAAATTTTGAATCCGGGACGAGAGTTCAGCCCGGTCCGCTTTTCCACAAGTTTACAATATCTTTTAAGGCAATTTTTTGATAATTGGGAGTATCAAGGAATTTCTAGAACATCGTTTTGAGAACTATTTATTAGACGAGATTTATGCAGATTTCAGAACATTCAAGAATTCATTTCAAAAAGTCTATCTTTTCCTAATTTTTTCTTTCCATTCTTCCCCTATAAGCCTTCTTCTCCTTGCACATTTCCCAACCCCGCACACACATTCCCTCTCGCCACTCTCGCCTCTCCACACCCTCTCGCCATCTCCCCTCATTCATATACGCACTCGCCTCCTCTCCCTTTCGCAGCACGGATGGCCGAGTGGTCTAAGGCGCCAGACTCAAGCGTAAACAGCTTGCCTCAAGTTCGAGGTCTACTGGGTGTTCTGGTACTCGTATGGGTGCGTGGGTTCGAATCCCACTTCGTGCAGATATTTTTGCGTTTTAGGAAGTTTTTTGCAAGGAAATGTTTTAATGACTTCTCGGTGAATTTTGTTCCGAGGTCATATCACTTCATGCTTCGACCAAACCACAGATCGTCTTCCTCCAATCGCCAGAGGACATTTCCTGTTCCCACACCTCCCCCTCCTCATTGATATCTTCAATTCCTCAAACGGTGGCCCTATTTCGAAAATCGATGTATTTTTGATCTTCCAATCTACAATTACTGTCCTAATACATATTTTTCAATCAAAAAAGTGGGAGCAAAGATCCGTAAAATAGGGGGCCACCCCTTCTCTAGTGAATTTCCTACGGTAAATGACCTTAACTAACCAGATATAGGGCTTTGATCGCCAAATTGATCCCGATAAACAACTACAAAAATTTGGGTATAAAAGGGACCATCGCAGTGGTTAGAGTATCAAATTTCATATTTTGATATTTCCTTTCACAAAAACCTTCCAAAATGAGCCAATTCTTCCAAATCTGTCTCATCTTCGCCATGCTGGCCGCTCTTCAAGTCAATGGGTAAGTTTTAGAGTAATCTACAGTAAACCCTAATTTAATTTTTCGTAGATTCCTCTTCCCAACTTATTCATCTGGCTACAACTACGATTGCTATGGATATGGGGATGGGTACTACGGTAATGGATATGGCAACGGATACGGCAATGGTGGATACTACGGTGGATACAACAACGGATATTATGGAAAATAAATTTTGACGATGATTGTTCGATTTTTCAGTTAATAATAATAAATTTTATCAAGAACATTAAAACATTTTCTGAAATTTTACAGATGTTACAAGAAAACACAGGCCCGGCCCGAATTCGGTTCATTTTTTAGAAGCCGGGCCTTCTGGCCGCGGCAGGGTCTCCAAAAATTTTCACAGGCCTTTCCGGATAAGTATGATACTTTTTGGCTTATTTGAGAGGTTCTAGGTTTGAATCCCATCGATGATTTGCCGCTTTTCTCTTTTTTCGTAACAAAATTCATTGGTTGTCAGAAAGCACTTTCAGAACACACCGCTACAACCGGAATCTGAAATTGGGTGTAAACAACTATTTAGGTCTGCAAGGGAGGCCTCGTAGTGGGTGGTGGAAGTGATAAACATCGCGATTTGACGAAGTTTGTTTTGATATTTGACAGATGGTCAATGGAATACGGAGGAGTTGGTCAAATGTGAGAGACAAGGAGTGAGTAATGTGTAGAATGAGTAACTTTTGATTTCTATAGTAGGGTGGTAATTGATTACAGTAGGATTTTTATAAACCTCAGTTGCCGTTTTCAGTTGAAAATTCCCAACTTGAAGAGGGTGTCATGGCGTTACTGATTGTCCCATTACGAACATTTTTGATGGATCATACAGATCAAAAGTATAACGGAAACTCACTAGAGAGTTATGCTATATTTTAAGACCACATTGCAATTTTCCACTGAAATTGGTTGATTTGAGATAGAAATTACTTTGTTAAAATGTAACTTACTAGGGAGTGTGCGTACAAAAAAGTTGTGAACTACAAAAATGAAGTTCTACTTTTGATCTCTAAAATTCCTTAAAAATTTACTCGGTGTGACAATCAGTGATACCATGACACCCTCTGTACATTTTCAACTGAAAATGACCAAAATTGTTAGAATTATGGCGATTACTGTATATTAGATACCCCACCTGTTGCTCTTTCATCATCTGCTCGTGTGGCTGTTCTACACTGTAGAATATCAATGCTCCGATTACTGTATACGTGCATGTCAGTAATACGAGTGCCACGTGGGGGAGGACTAGTTTGGCGAACTGGAAATGGGGAAATGTTGGTTTTTATATGTGAAAAAGATTACCTTCCGTATCCCTGTTTCCTCTTCTTCCTCATCTTCATCCTTACTCTCATCATCACTCTCATCGTCGATATCTTCATGACCGCTCTGAAAAGAAAAATTATATAAAAGCCATTAATATTATTCTAAAATCAGTGACTCTGAAACATTTCTTTAAATTTTTGTGGGAAAAATATTAAGAAACACATGAAAAAGGGGAAAAGTGGAAGAAAATCTAGCCGTGCAACTCACAACCATTGCTGAAATTAGACTGAGCTCTAATTCCAGCTCAACCTCTTCATTTTCTATGTACACTTTTCGTCGGCGTTTTTTCTTCGCATACGGACACACATGAGGGTTCTCCGGTAAGTCCTCCTGTTTTAGTTATAATAAAATCGGAAGTCTGTCATTCTAATAGTGAGTATCCAGACATATAAGAGGGTAAGCAAATTTGCTCCACTGCACACTAATAGAAGAAAAACCGCAGCTAAACAAACCTTATCACAACTATGAATATGATTATCTTCATAATACTCGGCTCGTCCCAATCCGGCTCTTGTCACCTCTTCACCGAATAGAGCTTCCTGAAATAAAGGGAAAAGAGGGCATGCAGAAGATCAACTTTTTTGGAAACTGTGTTTCATGCATTCAGAATTGATCAGGTGGCAAACGCGCTCTATTGAACTTTTCAAAACTTTCCAAAAAAAAATTACCCGTCTTCTCAACTTGGTACTCGATAAAACTCTAAACTCCTCCTCCTCTGCAACATCATTCCCGTAGATCAAATCTTCGTAGAGCTCTTTATCATGATGAGAGATAATTGACCCATTATTATTATGATAGCTCTCTTTATTGATCCCGCCCACTTTTTCATTTATGAAAAATTTGGCGATTCCGAAGAATTCCATGAGACTGAAACTACGAATTTCAAAGAAAAAAATAAATTGAGAGAAAATAGGGAAGGGTGGAGCTAAAGTCCGGAATTTCAGAAGTTTGTCTATTTATGTATCAGAAAATTAATGCTGCTTCAGACTTACGATCAGCTCCGTTTCTTAACGTTATTTTTATTCCTGTTTTCGAAATCTTGTTTTCTCGTTTACAGAATCGAAACGCGTCAGAGGTGCGCCTGACTATATGATTCTTCAAAAAAGCATGCGGGAAGGCCCGAAGCCCCGGCTTCAAAAAGTGAACAAATTTTTTTCAAAATTAAAAAAAAATTTCATCGAAAATGTGAACATTTTTTGATGTTTTGCGCATTTTTTTCTATTTCTGAATGATAGTCGAAAAATTAACTGTTTCACGAAAAAATCCAAAAAATTCGAAAAATTGAAATTTGGCGCCTAGTACCCGGGCCTTGACAAGTATGGTTCGCAGAATCGAAACGCGTCTAAGGTACGCCAGATCATATAAATCTTCAAAAAGTCAAGAAGCTCTATGATCATATTTTTACTGAAACGGTATGTGTAGTCTGGCGTGACGTTGGTGTGTTTATATCAGAAATATTAAAATAATGTGTTCTGTCTGTATGTCTGTATGTCCACTGTCATATACAGTTTTAGAAAGAATAAAAAATAAAACAAAACTACTTTAAAAAAGTGAGTGAGAACTCTCAAAGAAATTGAGTATGTGTTTGACGGAAACCAAACCGAGGAGTGCATTTTGGGATTCCATTTTTTCGTTGCGTCAAAAAAAAGTTTTTAAGCAAAAAAAACTTTGGGGAGGGGGAGGAGATGGAAGTTGTCTCAGCCCGGACACAACTCACACAGAATTTTTGATGGACAGCCTATCAGCGGAAAGTTTTTTGTGTTAGAGCTGGGGCTCTGGAAGGGTTTTACTGGTGGTATGTATTGTTGGTTTATGGAAGTTAGACCAAATATGAAAGATAAAAGTTTTTCGGACATTTTTGTTGTCCAGGAAGGAGAGACGTTGAAATTTTCGAAATAGAGAACTGATATTAAAAGTTCTCGAAAATATCACTTATTGTTAGAACTTCTAAATGTGTTTGTTATACCACAGAGTCCTCCGCTGAAATCAATGAAAATTTGAGCGCGAATTTCAAAATTTTAGAAAATATATATTTTAAAAGAATTGGTCACGAAAAGACGCGCGCCAGTCAAAAAAACTGACATAAATCGGCTCAAAAATTGGTCGATTAAGCTGCGTATCAAAATACCACTACGAAATAGCGATTTGAAAAATTAAAATTTGAATTTGCCTCCAAGTCTATTGGAGCGCATTTAATTTCAGTACACCAGACCCGCTGTTATATCATTTTATGGGTTACGGTGGTTTTTCAATAATGCACTATGAGACACACGGGGTAACAGCGATGAACCTCAATTCAATCTCGTAAATCGACACCGAGAGAGATGCGTTGCGTGCGCGTCGCGGCTCCTTTGATAGTGATAAGCCGCGAAGCTCGTTTTTCTTCGAAAAACTATATTTTATTCATTTTTTGTCGTTTAAAACCAATTTTTCGAACCTTTTCTTTGTTTTTCATTCGAAATAAAATTACAGAAGCGAAAAAATATGTTTTCAGCCAACAAATGCAGCGAAAAATGGACAAAATCAACATACAAGCCGAGGCGAAAATTTCAGGTTATTTTTTCCACGTACAACTTCTGATTAGTCTGTTTTCCCGTAGTTTCATGAATAAAACTTTCAGAAATCTTCTTCTACGCCTTATTTTTCTTCTGAAATTGTAAATCTTCGGCGCAACTTCACTTCAACAACGCTTCTTCAAAGTTTAATGTAAATTATTAACAATTTTTCTAATTTTGCTTGTTTTTTTTTCCTTTTTTAATAAAAAATTGTTGTTGCTCGAAAGTTCTTTGTTGTAAACGTCACCAATTGTGAGTATTCTCATAGTTTTCCTTGTCTGAAATTTGTATTAAACGTTCTGTCTTTGTCGCATTTTTTAAGAGTCTATAGGAAAAATTGTATTTTCTGAAACAGGAAAATGTAATTCTAGTTGATTTTGACTTTATTCTTCAAAACAGACATTTTTCTATTATGTTTTCAGTGGAAAAATCAGATTTCTCATAGCGGCCAGCGCCGTTCGCCGCGTCGCGGCTTATTCCGTTCGAGGCGACGCGGCTCTCGTATCAACGGAGCGCGTTTTCGCGAGGTTCATCGCTGTTACCCAGTGGAGACATACAGCACCTGATCACCACCTGATCAATTCTCATTTCGCACACTCGTTTACAGTCAGAATTTTTAATTATCAAAACCACGCGAAAGATAGATTAAAGACACTCTTTATAAAAAAAGCGGAAACACCATGCATCCTTGTTAAAAGAAATAGAATTCAACGTACCCTCCGCTGCCGCCTATGGAATCCTTCTGGAATCTCAGCCACCCGATCGTCCATTTCATGCCGTTCCAACTCTTCATAACTGTCGTATTCGACGCCTACGTGATGGTATGTGGATGCTGGAAAACTTTTATTGAAATGTTTTTGAAAAATATCGGAATGATGCAATTTCGCTCCATCGAACACAATAGTACGATAGAGCGCATTTTTCGGTTTTTTTCATACTGGTCAACCGGGCCGAGACGGTTTTCTTGAATAACATTTCTCAAAAAAATCGTATAAGATTGATTAATAGTTCAAAAGATACTTTGAATGGTCTTCCATTAAAAATAAATTCGATTTTTCAAAAAGACAATCATGTGAGCTACAATCGCTCCCAATCCCGACGGGCCGAAGGCTGTTTTGGCTTGTGTGATTTTTTCAGGATTTTATTTTTAACTAATGGCACTATATTTTCAGCTATTAATCAACCTTGTAGGAGCTTTTTGAAAAAAAGTTATCGGCACGTCTCGGCCCGATTAACAAGGCCTACCGTAATCATCACTTGTCTACCGTAACCACCCAACAACCTACCGTAATCATCATTGTTACGATGAAGCAACGCTTCGTGTGGATTATCACCCTCCTCCATAAGAAGACTGCCAACATCACTCGAGTCAACTCGCTGATATCCTCGAGATGTTGACGTCATCGCTGATGACGTGGCATCTGCAAAGTTCTTATTTGGAGACTTTGAACATAGAGGAATTTTTGAAAGCTTCATAAAAACTATACTTTTTAAGAAGATAGGAGATTTTGAATAATTGAACAGTTGACGAGAATGCGGAATTTAAAATTTCATTGATATTTAATAAAAACACAAAAAAAATCCAAAAATTAAATCTGAATATGGCGAATTTCATCTACATTTTGCAAATTCGGTGGTCCAAAAATTTCCTCGAAATAGCAGAGAAAGCAGAAAAAAGAAAGGTAAGGTAATCCGAGAGTCTTGCTCCTAGTCTTCAGGTTAGATGATGGTGGGAGGCAAGAAGAAATTCAAAACCAGAAGAAGTGAGGCACCAAATATTGCAAAAATTGTTTGACACTAGCAGACGGACACACAAAAAGAGCAAAAAAAACGACGTCGCGGAAAAAGTTTAGTTTTTTTGTGGAAACCGCTAAATTGATTAGCTCCCCGGCGGTTAGTGTCGGGGAGATGGACACATGGACACCACCCAATTTTGATGATTGACTTTAGACACCCCAGACATATGTACATTGTGTTTCTTTTGTTGGGGGGAGGAGGCCGCTGAGGCAGGAGGAGCCGAGCGTGTGATTTGATAAATGAAGACTTCAACACTATGGGTCCCTGTGGGATGGCTGGTGGCTCCGAGAGCTTTGACAAAACGGTTATGAATACTGAAATTAGAAGAAAAAAGTTAACGCAGTCAGCAGGATTCGAACCTACGCGGGCAGAGCCCAACACAGGTGGTTCGCGATGGAAGCATTGTGCGTTCGCGCGGTGTCGAATATGGGAGTCATAGGAAACTTATGTGCTAGTTATATGCCTGGTATATGGAAGCATGTTCTGCAGCGGGAAGCATATATGACCCACGCGCGATCCATGTTATTCTTGCCGTTTATCATGTCTACCGTCACCTCGTACGATGCCCTCGCCCACAAATTCCACCCATTATAATGTGTTGTTACTTTGCTATTCCATTCCGAGTCTGTTCAGCTCTATTCTTTATAACATATTCATTTTCTCCGTTTTCAGTTTTCATTGAAAACAAATTACGACTATACTTTCAGTAACAAAAGCACGAATAGTTTTAGAGAAAGCACAGAAAGCTATAACTTATTTTTCCGTTCCTTTTCTTTCATTCCATTTCTTACCAAAAAAACCGAAATCAATCAATGAATCAAAAAAGTTTAAATCACCTAATCAACGGAATGAATGTTTTCCGAAAACCGTATAACACAGTGATGAGATTCTTACTTTTCTTACTTCGTCTTGACTAAAACTTACCGTCTTACCTTTTTCCATCTAAAAATAATTATTATAGCCAATCCGAAGTAAGAAAAATAAAGACGCTCTTACTTTCATGAATAAGATAACTTTATCATTTCATTTCATTGAGCTTTCCCTAAAAAATCGCGATTCAGCTTGAAAATTAAAATTATACTTTTCGGACATTAATTAAAAATTAATTATTACTTAGTCGTAATTTGTTTTCAGCAAAATTTGACAAAAAGTGCATGAAAATCTTCGAAAACGGAGAAACTTATGAAAATGTCTTTGAAAAAAATTGCAGTTTCAATTACGATAAACAGCACGCCATGGTGTAATGGCGGAGTGTCGTTGCAAGTTTCAGGTTTACGGTGAAAACATGGATCCTATATGCGAGCTATATGGAAGCACGCAGGATCCGTGCCACAAGCACCACGCCTCGAAGCATATCACTTCCGCGCGCGAAGCACATCGTTTTATGCGAGCACATGGGAGGTTATGTGCTTCCATTTTGAATATGCCCCATATAGCATCCATCGCGAACCACCTGTGAATTGATTTCTAGTCAATCTCCTTAACCACTCGGACATGACTGCACGGAAGTGGGTCGCCGCGAGGGCGTATAGGAAAGTGAGGGAACGAGGCGTCTACCTGGAGAAGGAGAGATGTGGGAAAAATGTTTTGCAAGTGCGCTCTATTGTAAATTTTTCTGGATATGGAGGCATTTTACATAGTTAGATGAACGAGCAAGTCATAAATATCCAGGATAAGAATCAGAAACATCTAGAAGAAGTGTTTTGTTGAATTGGTCAGCAGAATCAGAAGAAAAAATCCGAGTGATGGGAAGAAAGAAAAAAAGGAGCGAGAAGTGAAGAAGAACTAGGCAAGATTAATGAGCCGCCTTTCTGTGCTCCGAAAAAGTGAGCCATGTTTCCCTTGTGAGCATCTTCCGAATACTGGCAGGAAAGTATGTGTGTTTTGGAGGAACAAGATGAGGAGAAGAAGGAGTTGATAATCGAGAGGGGGATTATTTTCAAAAATTGGTAAAGTGGTAGTTTTCAACTTGACAACCACGAAGTGTACGGTCGCAGAGACGTGCTCCGACGCACAAAGCTTGGCACGGTGCCAAAGATTTTTACGTTTATTTTTTATTTTTTATTTTTTTTTTTTATTTGTCGTATCTTTCAATAATAACCGCGACGCTCACTCAACCAGATTCGGGAAAAATTCAAAACTTTTCGTTGCGGACCTTACGCCTCGCAATATTGTGGACAGCAGTATTCCAAACAAGGCAAGACACAAAAACAAGAACCGTGTCTTTTGATTTATAGGTCAGGATGATGACCATGAATAAAAGGGATTGAATTTTATAAAAACATTTGTGCATTGTATTTTTAGGGGCTCATTATTTTTTATTGTGATAACTACTGTATACAGGATTGGACTAACTGAATCCCAATTGGTGCAACTATTGATGAGGACTACCCGAATCAGAACTGCCCGAATAAAAACCGCCTGAAAAAAAGTTTTATTAAAAACTTCCCAAGTCAAAACTGACTATGAAATGAGAAATCGTCATTTTAAAGTCAATACAACTCGATTTGGTAGTTCTTAAAAACTACACTTAAAAATTTAAAAGAAAACAAAATCTAATACACAACTTCTACGAGTAAGTAAAACTTTTCCGTTTCCTCCCAAAAATCTGATAAAAAAGGTCAAAACGGAGAGCTTCCAAAAGAGCCATTTGGTTTGAAAAATGACCTTGGCCTTTAGGCTTTTCTGTGACTTTGCTTCCTTTCTTTTTTTGTTTAAAAACTTCATCTGGACAACCAATTTTTTGTGGGGATTTCTCGATCCAGATGGATATGTTTATGTTATAGTAAGGGTATTTGAGGATAAACTAAAAAAGTTTGCAAAATCAAAAAAAACTATAGTTTCTCTAGACTACTTGGAGAAACGACGTCACGGAATATTGGGTTAATAAAAATATGAAAAAGTGTATTGGGGCTCGAGTGGCAGATGAAAGGGAAAAGGTACCTTCAGTTTTATGGAATATGGAAATGGGGCAAGAGAGATATAGCGAAGAGAAGAATGTGGAGGTAGCTGATTTTTTGGTTTTTTGGTGGAATTTCAATAAGAAATGAAGAAAGTCAAGAAAATTCACAATAGAGCACATTTTCATATTTCATAAAACTTTTATCTTTCCACAGGTAGACGCCTCGTTCCCTCACTTTCCTATACGCCCTCGCGGCGACCCAATTTCGTGCAGTCATGTCCGAGTGGTTAAGGAGATTGACTAGAAATCAATTGGGCTCTGCCCGCGTAGGTTCGAATCCTGCTGACTGCGTTAACGTTTTTGTTTTTTTGTTTTTTAAAATAGAGTAACTAGAAAAAAGTGATGAGGTAAAAAGTATAATAGAAAGGGAGAGGTCAGGCTCAAAAAGTGTGTGAGTGTCTGGGGGTAAGGAGCAGGGAGTCAACTCAATTGTTTTCCACTTTTTTCGTTTCATTTTCATCTTCTTTTTTCTCCTCCTCCTGCTCCCCACGACGCCATCGTTATTCCTCTAATTTTTTCTCCTTACTTCATTTTTGGCACCCAAAAAAAAGAAGGAGGTCTCATTTTGTAATCCTTTTCGAAACTCAGAAAAAAATTGAGAGAATGGAGGAAAAATGATGAATCTATGCGGATTACGGTATGGATTTGAGGAAAAAATTTGAGCAAAGAAAAATAAAGATTTATTGGTCTAAATTCACCTGACTCTTATTCTGTGAGCTCCGAGCAGCAGAGACTACTGAGGATTCGGGTTTTTCAGATCCCAAATATTTATTGTTGAGCAATTTTTAGAATCTAGGAATTTTAAGACGGGCGGTCCAAAAAAACGGAAAATAAATTCATACCCAAAAACATAACAAAAGTATCAAAATCTTGTCGTCTCTCTATCTCTTTTTGGAACAAGTTGAAAACCTCCGGGGCCACACCCCTACCCTCCACCAAAAGTGAGAAGCGCCCTCCTTGTCTTAGTTTCTCCCGGTCTGCGCCCCGAGGGACAGTTTTGCGATTTGACATAAAAATGGAGGAGATAGTGTGAGAGATGAGGAGAGATTCCAGAGAAGTATTTGCTAAAAGAGAGGGTATACGATGTATAGGGGGATGAATGTGTGTCTGAAGGAGCCCCAGAGCACTGACTGACAAAAATGTGCAAAATGCTTCGGATGGGTTTTTATGTTTTTGACTCGTCAGGATGAAGTTTGAGCAAATTTTTGAGATAAAACATACGAGTTTTGAGTGAAATTCGAGGGATTTTTATTCTATCAAGAATTGCACATTTTTTGCGTCACGGTGAACATTCGAACGGTGAACATTTTTATAGTCGGTATAGCATGCAGCTAATTTCGGATATTCACCATGATGCAAAAAATGAGCCATTCTTGTCAATTGTGCGCGGCTGCATTGGTAGCCCTGGCCTCATCGTGTTACCGGTCTGTGTATTGATGTGAAAGAAAATCTATAAACTCGCAATAGAGCGAATTTGCAAAACTATTTGACAAAAAAAGCAAAAAAAAAAGATTGCCCTGAACCAGGATCGAACTGGTGACCTTTAGATCTTCAGTCTAACGCTGTCCCAACTGAGCTATCAAGGCACCCCAAAGGAGGTCTCTCATGGGGGGTCAAGAATGTTCCGGTTTGCTTGCGGCGGCGGTAAGGAAGGTGGAAACTCTTTCCTATTAGATCAGTGGGTCTAGGTTTCCACTTTTTGAGGACAAGACATTTTTGTAATCTTTTAGAATAATTTCCCGGAATAAAAACGCTAAGCATGACAAAAATTAGAAATTTTCGAATCTTCTAATAAAAATTGACCTACCTGATTCATCAATAGCTGGAATTTCAGACTCTATCAGCGGGTCGAATGGTTTCGATAGTCGAGGTGTTTTCCGGAACAGCCGGAAGTATTTCGATGGCATTTCTGGAAAAGTGTTCCGTTGAAATTACAGAAAATGAGGTTTTCCCGAAAAAGTGCAACATTCCAGACACTACGTAATTTCACTCGTCAAAAATAGAACGAGCCTCTCACCAGTACTGACAAATTTTTGAGGAGCCGCCCCTTCCCCGTCCCAAAACACATTTTAATTTGAGTAAAGGAGCCTCTCCTGAGCACCCCGAGTTTTACGGGCCATGTCAGAGATAACGGAGGGATGAGAGGCGGAGAGAGAAAAAATTAAATGAAAATGAATTTTATGCAGTTAATTTGAACCCCCATTTCCCATTTCAGACGGAAACCGGAACTATTTTTCCGTAGTTTTGGAAAACTGATGGTTGGTCGACTACTAATTGGAGGTCAGACTACAAAAGGTCGACCTGTGTATTGGTGTGAAAGAAAATCTATAAAGGTGCAATAGAGCGAAATTTCAATCATTCAAAACTGATTTACAAAAAAGCAAAAAGAGATTGCCCTGAACCAGGATCGAACTGGTGACCTTTAGATCTTCAGTCTAACGCTCTCCCAACTGAGCTATCAAGGCACACCTACGACCGCTCTCCAAGGTATTGATAAGTGTGATTGTTTCGATACAACCTTATGTGAGAAACGCATTGTTCATGAATTTCATACTTGTCAAAAATCGGGCCGGCCCGGGCCGAAATTTCTCTTGGCCCGGCCCGGCCCGGCGGCCCGGATTCAAAAATGGGTACCCATTTTTACCAATTTTTTTTTTGAAATTTTTCGATAAAAAACAGTAA
>NW_026526063.1:0-31522 GCF_010183535.1 Caenorhabditis remanei
TTGCAACGGTGTCAACGAAAAAGTACTGTTTCATATGTAATTCATTTTTGAGAATAAATTTACACTTCAATGCATCATACTCTTCTACATGACAACTCGTCTCTATGAGGTTGGACAGGCTTGTGGTCATCAACCCATAATCAAAAAAGATTGACTTTCTGTAGAGAAGCATTGGTAGAAATGCAAATTGTTCCTACGTGAGATTTCGGCCATATTGATAGAGTTCAGAAAGTTTCAGAGAAAAATAAAGAAAAGCTTTTGTCAGTTCCTCTCATCTAAATGGATTTTGAAGGAAGAAGAAAAGAGAGAATTGGAATTATTGATGATTAGTGTTCTGTTAATTTATTCTCAAAATGAATCACATCTGAAACAGCATTATATTTAGATTTTCGAGATGTTGGCGAACCGCGAGAGAGTGGAGTGACAGTGAGAGACGCTGGTATTCTGAATTCTGAATCCCGGATTCTATGTATTGATATCTAGATTGTTAGATTCTTATTTTTAGATTCTTAACTTTGTATTCTAGGTTTTATGATTCTGAATTCTGAATTCTGAATTATTCAAGAAATCACAGATAGCAATTCCAATCATAACAGCATTGATACTACTCGTTCTCATAGATTTTTGAGACAAAATGATCAGATGAAGTACATTCAAAAATGTTCCGACACAGGCAGGAATATACTCGAAATAGACATATTTCTCTGAGATAAAACTGATGACATTCACAGCTGTTTCTGACATCTTTTGGTGTTCAAAGTGATATACTTTAACTCAAAAATCAATGTGAGTTGAGTAATTCATAACATAGATGTGAGAAAAGAATTTATAATTGAACGTTTTAGGAGCTGAAGGCTGATGTATAATCAGCTGCATGAGTGCCAAACATCATATCCAGTTAGATTTGAAGGAGATTTTCAGTTGAAAGCGTTGAATTCAGATATTCAGTTCACTTGACAAGAGGGACCGTTGTTGTCACAAAGTGTAATTTCAACATAATTCAATTATTCAGTCCACAAACAAAAATTGAAGAAACGGAGTATGATGTTTGTTATAAAAGCCAGACAGTCTATAATTATCTTTGTCAAAGACGCAAAATGAGCGATCTCGTGAGTGCAAATGCCACTAAACTTTTCATTAAAAACAATAAAGTCGTAAAAACAACCGGAAAACAGGGTTTCTGTGACGAGGGGGGTTTTATGTAGGTTTGGTGGAAACCTGCCCCTCAACCCTAAGGATGTTTCACTGACTGTTTGTGTATGTTGTGATCTGAAAGCGGTGCACAAAGAGAGATCGATAAACCCTTTATTGGAATAAGTAGCTGGTAGGTTAGTGCATGCTGGTATTGTTGTCCTCGGTTGACGGCGAGCTGGTAGTCGGAGTGTTGGTGTGTCTCACTTTGAAGCGGTGCACCAATACGGCTGGGCTCACACTTCTCCGCGAGAACACATGGAAGTTGGTCCTCCGACGTCAGCTGATGTTGAAGTTGTCAACGTGAGTCGACTTGAGTTGAAGACTGAAGGTTGTTGCTTGTTCCGTTGATGCGTTGGTGGTTTCGCGCCATTTCTCGGAATGTTCTAGAAGGCGAAGTGAAGAGTTAGCGCGCCGGCGCGACCTGCGTCCGGCGGGGCGCACTTGCATCCTTCCTTGTAAACTTCATGGCGGCAGTTTGAATATGAGTTTCTCTCGTTTGAGGGAAATCATACTAGATTGTAGGTTTGCCTTAGTTTTAGCGATGAGATTTGGCTGTGAAGATATGTGTAGGCATCTAAGGTCGTGAGTATCCGAAGGATGGTCGCGACACTCCGGGGCGGCGGGAACCGAACATTTTCTTGATGGAAAATGGATCGGTTGGCTGCTGGTACTCACATAGCTGAATGCCCAAATCTCGAGCTTCCTCGCTTGTAGGTGTTATTCGATCTTCTTTTGGTCCTTAGTAGTTAGAATTAGACTGATGGTACTGAATTTGTCCTCAGACGGCTGCTTGAAAATGAAGTTTTCGTCTTCTGCTTGTGCTTCTTCGCTATTCCAAATTGTTCCTTGTAGCTATCCTCGTCGTGAGGCGTAGCTTCTGCTGTTGCTCGGAATAAGCGGCTGGTATGACTTGAAGTTGTGACTCCGAAGTTTGCTGTCCAGAAGATGAGTTGTGAAGCAGTGGAGTTGTTGAAATTCTTTGGATTTTCAGGTGAAGTTGCTTGTCTGCTTCCTCCTATTAGGTGGGCTTGACGTTGACATCTTGGCTCCTGAATCCTGGAATCGTTGGCTTGTTGTTGTTGAATCCTGTTAATCCTTTGACTATCCGTGAGGTCGAGCTGAGGAACTGATGTTCCTTGACTTCCTCTCGTTGACTAACTGATCCTTAACTTTACTGAAGATCGAGCTGGGGAAGTTGAAGACTTCTTCTTCCTGGCTTTCTTCAGTTGTCCGACGAATCCTTGAATCCTTGAGCAAAGATGTGAATGGTGGATTGTCGTCTTTCCTTGAAGATGATTATTGATTCTTGCTGGTACTTCATAACGATGTTGTTGCTTGAAGCACCTGGTGATGGTTGAATCCGTGCACATCTTCTTGGAATTGTGTGCCAATAGTGATGGTTTCCGATTGACAGCGGGTTGGGATAGATGAAGGTGGAGATTGGCATCCACTCCTTCGTTTGTTTCAGCAGACGAAGTTCTCGCAAAGGCTACACAACCTTTCGGAGGTTGGAGCTCCTAAGCGGTGAATTTCGTGGCTGATCGTGTTGTTTTTTGCAGCATTGTCCTTTCCAGAATCGATTGATCCTGTTTGAGACCAGTTGCTGCTACTGTTGTTGAGCGCAATGAGCTTGTAGATGGGGTCTGAGCTCCTGACGTTGTGCTCTGCGTGGCTGACATCCTTGAGGTCGAGACGGGGAACCTGTCCCTGGCTTCCTTGCTAGAATTGTTCTTGTCAGCTGGTAGACTTGTAGAAGTTGACGTAAGAATTGTTTAAGAAGAATTGACTTTGTCAGAGCTTTTCAGATCTTTCGCCTACTGGCTCAGACCTGAACCTAACTGAAGCTTTTTCGCTTACAGTCTGGACATAAGACTCTAAATAAATGGGCAGCTAGCTGATGTAATTGCTAGTAAGATTTTGCACCATCTACTCAGAATCCGTATCTCTTTTGGACCCGATACTGACTAGCAGCTGGGCTTACGCCTCTTTTCGGTAGCTCTGATTCTTTTATACCTTTCAATATCTTAAATTCTTAAAATTCTAAATCCTAAGTTATCAATTATAGACTTGATGTCGTTGATGATGACTTGAATCCTAAATTCCTTGACTTCTTGAATATTGAGCTGGTATAAATTCTTCTAGTCGTTGAGTGACTTCTCGTTGTCGTTGTCTGACTTCTGAAGTTGTCACTTCCGGCTTGACTTTTCTTGATGTCCAACTGCCTCATGTCCTAAGCAGTGTGACTTGTGAAGACTTGTCTCACTCAGCTTGACTTCCTTTGATGTCCAACTGCCTCTTGTCCTCAGCAGGTTGACTGACTTCTTGATCTTCGGCTCGGCCTCTTCTTCCAGTTCGTTATTCCTTCTTCTTCTCGTGTGGAATTGATTGATTCCTAGTAGAAGTGTGTAACGAAGAAATATAACTTCTGCTGGTAGAGAGGTGACGTTGAACCATGACGATGGATTGAATCCTTTTGTCGAGATCTTTTGAAGTCATTCGATTGTCCTTGCAGGGATCCGACTGTCTTGCCGAATTTTGTCAAATCTACATTGATTTGAATCTTAGTTGATCCAGAAGACGTTGAGTGCCTTCTTGACGACATCTTGTTGGCTTGTTCTTCGTCAGCTGGTGGAAGAGTGGTGGTGACTTGGAAATCTCTGTCTTGTCCTCCTTTGATCCTGCTAGTAGAAATTCTGGCTTGTGATTCCAGGAAATTCATCCTGAAGAATCGAAATGACTTGAAGAAACTATGATGTCCACCGAAACTTCACGACGCAGCTATTCACTCGGCTTGTCCACTTCTCGTCCATCTTCCTCCGATTCGTGACGCTGATGTTGCTTGTTCACTTGCTTGATCGCTTGAAGATTAAGATGATCAGATCTTCTCTTTTCGCTTGAGCTGGTATCGGCAGAGTGAACTTCCGTTGAAGTTGAGTGACGATTTGACGAGTTCTAGACAGCTTGGCTTGTAGACGTCGTCGCTGAGTTTCTCCTGGAGTTGCTGGTAGACTTCTTGATGACGTGATTTGTCGAAGTCTTCTTGACGCAACAACCATTGGATGCTAGCTAATTTGAACGTTCTTCGGTTGGGATGACGTTGAACATCTTCTTGTAGGAGTTCGCAGCAAGTCTGACAACTTTCGATTTCTTCTCTTATTCGTGTTGATGAATAAGATCGACGTCTTCTGGTAGAAATCTTTTCCGGCTGCTCTCAGAAGTTGTTGGCAGTTGCAGATGACGTCTTAGAATCCAGAATTCAGAAACAAAGACGCCCGACATCAAAATCCTGGATCCGGGTTTCAGAATTCCAAAATTTATTCTCGAAAATGAATTACATCTGAAACAGCATTATTTTTTGATTTTTCCAAAATTTATATTTTGAAATTGGTGGAATTTCGGCAAATACTCATTGACTACGGTACTCATTGCCTACGGTTACTCATTGACTACGCTGTCTCATTGCCTACTCATACTCATTGCCTACGCTCGGCTCAATGACTACGGTTGGCTCATTGACTACGGTTACTCATTGCCTACGCTTGACTCTTTGACTACGCTTGGCTCATTGCCTACTCATAGTCATTGCCTACGCTCGGCTCAATGACTACGGTTGGCTCATTGACTACGGTTACTCATTGCCTACGCTTGACTCTTTGACTACGCTTGGCTCATTGCCTACTCTTACTTATTGCCTACGCTCGGCTCATTGACTACGCTTTGCCAAATACGGCCATGCGTAGGCAAAGAGACTTCGTGGTGGTGGATGGCTCATTGACTACGCTTTTGTAAACGTTTGATACTCAGCCAGCAGCCAATTTCTGACTTGTGGCTGATGACGACGTCTACTGCAATAGCTAAGTTACGCAGTGGACTCATTCTTCAATACGCTACGACAAATCCATCAGAAAAACTTTAATCAGCAGTTGAAGGTGGTTTTTAGAACGCCTTTTTCAGCTGAAATTCTCATTAAAAAGCTTGATGAGTTTTGTAATGGTGAGGATTTTCTGAAAATGACGTAAAATGAAAGAAAGATTTCAGAAAAGCTTTTTGAGTTGATAAAATCAGCAATTGGAGAATCTGAATATGTCGTCACAAAAGAAGACTATACGAGACTGAGTTTTGATGAACGAGAAACAGAATTCCGAAAAATTGGATTGCAGTGTGCTAGACTTTTGGCCTATGATCCACCTCGGAACCTGCTGAAATGTATCATCACGATGTAACGAATCATTCATATATTTACTTCTTTTCAGACATTGACATAAAAAAATGTGACGAAGAGGAAAGCCAGTCAAAATTCATCACGCTCAACTCGATTACGGGTTGCACATATGTTTTAGACAACAGACAGATGTCTCTCACTTCACCAGATAGAATCTCTCTGGTTACCCAAACCAGAGGACTTTTGGAATGTTCTGTTTGTAAACAAACACTTCCTCGGTTTGTTTGCAGACATGTGTTAGTGGATTGCGTGTGTTTCAAACGCCGAATAAGGGGTTTCAGGTTATCGTGTTTGCGAGAGATGGGTGATCTGGACGTGAAAGTGGAGTTGTGGAGAATGGACGACTTTTGTAGGGACAGGCGAATTGTGGCGGTACCCACTAGAGCTGGAAAGAAACCTTCGGATCGTATGGGTTCTAGATCTTCAGCTCAAAATCACATTCGTGAGATTCACGATTTTTCAGAGTGAGCCGAAATATTGAAAGTAATCCTAACATTTTGTTGCAGTATGACTGAATTAGACGAAATTTCATCACAAATTGTGTCAGATGTATCCGGAAACTGTCCAGAAGACAAAGATTCAGAAGAGAGTGAAACTTCTCCAGATTCCACTCCGATCGAAACAACTTTTTTTTCATCGGACGTTGGCGATATATTCAACTCTGTGTCAACAGAATATACGTTTTCACCGAAACTCATGTCTACGAGAATCGATGACACTTCCTCTTCATTTTCTACTCGCAGGATGAGGTAAATCTGGTACCAAAATCTGAGAAAACTCAGCAGATTTCAGAAAACAGTCTGCTCGCTACAGTCCAACACCATCTACTTCGGATTATTATTAATTTTTCCTTTTTGTGTTTGTTTTTCTCTGTTGATTTCGGAGACTGTTATTTGTTAATAGTTGATAAATTTTGTTGAAGACTATGTTCCTTCCTTACCTAAAATTGATTGACAACTCAAATTTGTTTCTGAATTCTGGATTCTAAGACTCTGAAATTTTGAGATTATATATTCTGTAATAGAGGCAATTTACAATAATTTTATTCCAGAGGTCAAACGCTTTGTGGCACCCCTGGCTACATGGCTCCGGAGATGATCACCTATGCGACACACTCGTTTCATGTCGACTGTTGGGTACTCGGTGCTACACGAAATGCTGACAACTACCATGCCATTCAAAACGTTTGGTGTTGATATCATGGCAATTTTGAATTTGAATTGAAACAGAGAAAAATGTGGACGATGCAACAAGTAAGTTCACAAAGTTTTAATGAAAAATAAAGAAACTTGTTTTTCAGTTGCTCGCACCTAAATGGATTTTGGAGAAAGAAGAAAAGAGAGAATTGGAAATTATGGAAGATTCTCAAAAAATGATTTGATGTGATCAAGCATGAATTCCACTGGTTCAACTGTTTCCTCTCAATATTGTTCATTTCTTCGTCATTTTTTTTATATTTAACCCCTCAATTTCACGTATAATCCATCGTACTGTCCTGTAAATCTATTCTCAAAAATGAATTATCTATGAAACAACATTATATTTTTGATTTTTCCAAAATTTATATTCTGAAATCGGTGGAATTTCTCATGCCTCATTTTCTCTTCTAATAGTTGCATTTTTCCCTTCTAATAGTTCTAATAGCAAACTCGCGAGATGGCGGTGAGAGAGTGAAGTGGAAGTGAGAGACGCTGGTATTCTGAATTCTGAATCCCGGATTCTATGTATTGATATCTAGATTGTTAGATTCTTATTTTTAGATTCTTAACTTTGTATTCTAGGTTTTATGATTCTGAATTCTGAATTCTGAATTATTCAAGAAATCACAGATAGCAATTCCAATCATAACAGCATTGACAAGCCTCGGTGGACCATCGTCTCAAAAGAACCGTGCTTATCGATCAATGTAACGTCGCAATATGTCTGTTTGGAGAGGCATAAGAATACGGTCCGTGTCGTGAAAATTTGTTTTGGCAATGAAATACCTTGGCACGTTTTGATGAGAATTTGAGAGCCTGGAAATTAATCTTTTTACAGGATCTCGATGAGAAAGAATTATTCGTTTTGTGGAATTTGGAGGGAAATGAGAGTGAAGAACTTTTTATTGTACTGTTCTGTAAATTTATTCTCAAATATGAATTACATCTGAAACAGCATTATATTTTGATTTTTCCAATATATATATTTCGGTAATGGTGGAATTTCTCAAGTCTCATTTTCTCCTCCTAATTGTTTTGGTTTCATTCAGATCACGGAGATCAAACCGAGAAAAATGTGGACGTTGCAACGGTGTCAACGAAAAAGTACTGTTTCATATGTAATTCATCTTTGAGAATAAATTTACACTTCAATACAACGTTTCTATGTGAAATTTTAGTCATATTGATAGAATTCGAAAAGTTTTAAAGACTAATTTAGAAAAACTTTTTTCAGGTTGTTTCCGGTTGTTTTTACGACTTTATTGTTTTTAATCAAAAGTTTAGTGGCATTTGCACTCACGAGATCGCTCATTTTGCGTCTTTGACAAAGATAATTATAGACTGTCTGGCTTTTATAACAAACATCATACTCCGTTTCTTCAATTTTTGTTGTGGACTGAATAATTGAATTATGTTGAAATTACCACTTTGTGACAACAACGGTCCCTCTTGTCAAGTGAACTGAATATCTGAATTCAACGCTTTCAACTGAAAATCTCCTTCAAATCTAACTGGATATGATGTTTGGCACTCATGCAGCTGATTATACATCAGCCTTCAGCTCCTAAAACGTTCAATTATAAATTCTTTTCTCACATCTATGTTATGAATTACTCAACTCACATTGATTTTTGAGTTAAAGTATATCACTTTGAACACCAAAAGATGTCAGAAACAGCTGTGAATGTCATCAGTTTTATCTCAGAGAAATATGTCTATTTCGAGTATATTCCTGCCTGTGTCGGAACATTTTTGAATGTACTTCATCTGATCATTTTGTCTCAAAAATCTATGAGAACGAGTAGTATCAATGCTGTTATGATTGGAATTGCTATCTGTGATTTCTTGAATAATTCAGAATTCAGAATTCAGAATCATAAAACCTAGAATACAAAGTTAAGAATCTAAAAATAAGAATCTAACAATCTAGATATCAATACATAGAATCCGGGATTCAGAATTCAGAATACCAGCGTCTCTCACTGTCACTCCACTCTCTCGCGGTTCGCCAACATCTCGAAAAATCTAAATATAATGCTGTTTCAGATGTGATTCATTTTTGAGAATAAATTAACAGAACACTAATCATCAATAATTTCCAATTCTCTCTTTTCTTCTTCCTTCAAAATCCATTTAGATGAGAGGAACTGACAAAAGCTTTTCTTTATTTTTCTCTGAAACTTTCTGAACTCTATCAATATGGCCGAAATCTCACGTAGGAACAATTTGCATTTCTACCAATGCTTCTCTACAGAAAGTCAATCTTTTTGATTATGGGTTGATGACCACAAGCCTGTCCAACCTCATAGAGACGAGTTGTCATGTAGAAGAGTATGATGCATTGAAGTGTAAATTTATTCTCAAAAATGAATTACATATGAAACAGTACTTTTTCGTTGACACCGTTGCAACGTCCACATTTTTCTCGGTTTGATCCCCCGTAGTCCATTCAAAACTTCGATGATATGAACACAAAACGTTTCCTTCGGTTAATACTTCCATTTTTTCGATTTTCCTCCATCTTTCTCATCCTCTAATGGCATGGTAGTTGTCAGCATTTCGTGTATCACTACACCGAGTGCCCAGCCACTTTACTCTCTTGCCACCATCTCGCTAGCTTGGGGAGAAGTGTCAACGAAAAAGAATAGCTTCTGAACCTAATTGCGATTTGAATAAAATCAAAACTATAAGAAGAGGAAATGAAACATGAGAAATTCCACCAATTTCAAAATATAAATTTTGGAAAAATCAAAATATAATGCTGTTTTTTCTACCAATGCTTCTCTACAGAAAGTCACGTCTTTTTGATTATGGGTTGATGACCACAAGCCTGTAGATACGAGCAACTGAAAAAGTTTTTCTAAATTAGTCTTTAAAACTTTTCGAATTCTATCAATATGACTAAAATTTCACATAGAAACGTTGTATTGAAGTGTAAATTTATTCTCAAAGATGAATTACATATGAAACAGTACTTTTTCGTTGACACCGTTGCAACATCCACATTTTTCTCGGTTTCAATTATAATTCAAATCATCCATGATATCAACACAAAACGTTTCCACATTAATCTGGTTCACCGGGAGCATTTTGAAGGTTCGCAAGTCCAAAAGACCCATTCCTTACGGTTGGCTACATATAAGACTGAAATAACTGTTCGTTGCATTTGGAATAAAAAGTACACTCACAATCATCACAACCGTGGACATCTGTCGAGTACTGATCCATCTCAAATGTGGCAAAGTGAGTTCCTGTTGTTGTAGACGCCAATTTGACGTTGTTCTCGAATAGCGCAGCTATGTTAGAAGATCCGCAGAATGCAATCGATTTGATGGGAGCATGGAAGGATATTTTGGTAGCCATTTCTGGAAGAATTAAGTTAAATAATTAGGCGTCTCACAAAAGAATTGACTTTCGGTATGCGTTGAGAATTCTCTATAAATTTGCACCCTGATTGTTGAATGATAATAGTCAAAAAGTGCAAAACTCTCGAAAATTTGGTTTTTTGCTCCGAAAGTTTCATCATTTTTCGTCATAGAAAACACGAGTGCCACTTTAGGAGGACTATCGGGCTCGTAAAAGCAACTAGCAGCTCTCGCGCCCAGTGGTTGGATGGCCGCGTGGCAGCACAGGTGAACCGCTGGGGTTCCTACTGTAGCGAGCATAAGTGAGCACCCCTTCATACTTTTATGTGTAACTCTGCTGAATCATGTCCGTTTTGCCTAAACTTTTTTTTGAAAGCAAGCCAAAATATTCAGCAATACGAATATTTGTTTTTTGAAAAACTTCCATCATGATTTTTTCGATTTTTCCTGATCTTGATTTGAAAATCCGAAAAAAAAACTTTTTATTTTTCTCTTGGAGTGATTGAGTTTTTTGTTTCAAAATGTTGGAAAACACTCAAGTAAACAAAAAATTATGTTGAATTGGCTTCTCAACTCCTGAGCATCGTGCCAGGGCTCCAGAAGTCAAAAGTAGAGCCCTCAGAAAAATCTTCATAACTCATCAAAAAAGGCTTCAAATTAGACAAAACATGCACCAAAAGACGTGTCTTGTGTTTTTCTACAAACCAACATTTAAAAATTTTAGTTAAAAAAAAATTTTTCTAATTTTTTTCACTCAAAATTTTTTAAATTCCTATTTTTTCTCAATTTCTGGTATTTTCTGGATGAAAAACAAACAACTTCTAAAAACTGCACGCAAAATGCTTTATCACACATAATAAAACACATTTATGTGTTGCTTGTTCGTGTTGTAAACAGAAAATACCAGAAATTGAGAAAAATAGGAATTTTAAAAAATTTGAGTGAAAAAAATTAGAAAAATTATTTTTTCTTAATCTGTAATTTTTTAATGTTGGTTTGTAGAAAAACACAAGACACGTTTTTTGGTGCATGTTTTGGCTAATTTGAAGCCTTTTTTGATGAGTTATGAAGATTTTTCCAAGGGCACTACTTTTGACTTCTGGAGCTCTGGCACGATGCTCAGGAGTTGAGAAGCCAATTCAACATAATTTTTTGTTTACTTGAGTGTTTTCCAACATTTTGAAACAAAAAACTCAATCACTCCAAGAGAAAAATAAAAAGTTTTTTTTCGGATTTTCAAATCAAGATCAGGAAAAATCGAAAAAATCATGATGGAAGTTTTTCAAAAAACAAATATTCGTATTGCTGAATATTTTGGCTTGCTTTCACAGAAAAGTTCAGGCTCTCACTCTCACTGTCACTCCACTCTCTCGCGGTTCGCCAACATCTCGAAAAATCTAAATATAATGCTGTTTCAGATGTGATTCATTTTTGAGAATAAATTAACAGAACACTAATCATCAATAATTTCCCATTCTCTCTTTTCTTCTTCCTTCAAAATCCATTTAGATGAGAGGAACTGACAAAAGCTTTTCTTTATTTTTCTCTGAAACTTTCTGAACTCTATCAATATGGCCGAAATCTCACGTAGGAACAATTTGCATTTCTACCAATGCTTCTCTACAGAAAGTCAATCTTTTTTGATTATGGGTTGATGACCACAAGCCTGTAGATACGAGCAACTGAAAAAAGTTTTTCTAAATTAGTCTTTAAAACTTTCGAATTCTATCAATATGACTAAAATTTCACATAGAAACGTTGTATTGAAGTGTAAATTTATTCTCAAAGATGAATTACATATGAAACAGTACTTTTTCGTTGACACCGTTGCAACGTCCACATTTTTCTCGGTTTGATCTCCGTGATCTGAATGAAACCAAAACAATTAGGAGGAGAAAATGAGACTTGAGAAATTCCACCATTACCGAAATATATATATTGGAAAAATCAAAATATAATGCTGTTTCAGATGTAATTCATATTTGAGAATAAATTTACAGAACAGTACAATAAAAAGTTCTTCACTCTCATTTCCCTCCAAATTCCACAAAACGAATAATTCTTTCTCATCGAGATCCTGTAAAAAGATTAATTTCCAGGCTCTCAAATTCTCATCAAAACGTACCAAGGTATTTCATTGCCAAAACAAATTTTCACGACACGGACCGTATTCTTATGCCTCTCCAAACAGACATATTGCGACGTTACATTGATCGATAAGCACGGTTCTTTTGAGACGATGGTCCACCGAGGCTTGTCAATGCTGTTATGATTGGAATTGCTATCTGTGATTTCTTGAATAATTCAGAATTCAGAATTCAGAATCATAAAACCTAGAATACAAAGTTAAGAATCTAAAAATAAGAATCTAACAATCTAGATATCAATACATAGAATCCGGGATTCAGAATTCAGAATACCAGCGTCTCTCACTTCCACTTCACTCTCTCACCGCCATCTCGCGAGTTTGCTATTAGAACTATTAGAAGGGAAAAATGCAACTATTAGAAGAGAAAATGAGGCATGAGAAATTCCACCGATTTCAGAATATAAATTTTGGAAAAATCAAAAATATAATGTTGTTTCATAGATAATTCATTTTTGAGAATAGATTTACAGGACAGTACGATGGATTATACGTGAAATTGAGGGGTTAAATATAAAAAAAAATGACGAAGAAATGAACAATATTGAGAGGAAACAGTTGAACCAGTGGAATTCATGCTTGATCACATCAAATCATTTTTTGAGAATCTTCCATAATTTCCAATTCTCTCTTTTCTTCTTTCTCCAAAATCCATTTAGGTGCGAGCAACTGAAAAACAAGTTTCTTTATTTTTCATTAAAACTTTGTGAACTTACTTGTTGCATCGTCCACATTTTTCTCTGTTTCAATTCAAATTCAAAATTGCCATGATATCAACACCAAACGTTTTGAATGGCATGGTAGTTGTCAGCATTTCGTGTAGCACCGAGTACCCAACAGTCGACATGAAACGAGTGTGTCGCATAGGTGATCATCTCCGGAGCCATGTAGCCAGGGGTGCCACAAAGCGTTTGACCTCTGGAATAAAATTATTGTAAATTGCCTCTATTACAGAATATATAATCTCAAAATTTCAGAGTCTTAGAATCCAGAATTCAGAAACAAATTTGAGTTGTCAATCAATTTTAGGTAAGGAAGGAACATAGTCTTCAACAAAATTTATCAACTATTAACAAATAACAGTCTCCGAAATCAACAGAGAAAAACAAAACACAAAAAGGAAAAATTAATAATAATCCGAAGTAGATGGTGTTGGACTGTAGCGAGCAGACTGTTTTCTGAAATCTGCTGAGTTTTCTCAGATTTTGGTACCAGATTTACCTCATCCTGCGAGTAGAAAATGAAGAGGAAGTGTCATCGATTCTCGTAGACATGAGTTTCGGTGAAAACGTATATTCTGTTGACACAGAGTTGAATATATCGCCAACGTCCGATGAAAAAAAAGTTGTTTCGATCGGAGTGGAATCTGGAGAAGTTTCACTCTCTTCTGAATCTTTGTCTTCTGGACAGTTTCCGGATACATCTGACACAATTTGTGATGAAATTTCGTCTAATTCAGTCATACTGCAACAAAATGTTAGGATTACTTTCAATATTTCGGCTCACTCTGAAAAATCGTGAATCTCACGAATGTGATTTTGAGCTGAAGATCTAGAACCCATACGATCCGAAGGTTTCTTTCCAGCTCTAGTGGGTACCGCCACAATTCGCCTGTCCCTACAAAAGTCGTCCATTCTCCACAACTCCACTTTCACGTCCAGATCACCCATCTCTCGCAAACACGATAACCTGAAACCCCTTATTCGGCGTTTGAAACACACGCAATCCACTAACACATGTCTGCAAACAAACCGAGGAAGTGTTTGTTTACAAACAGAACATTCCAAAAGTCCTCTGGTTTGGGTAACCAGAGAGATTCTATCTGGTGAAGTGAGAGACATCTGTCTGTTGTCTAAAACATATGTGCAACCCGTAATCGAGTTGAGCGTGATGAATTTTGACTGGCTTTCCTCTTCGTCACATTTTTTTATGTCAATGTCTGAAAAGAAGTAAATATATGAATGATTCGTTACAATCGTGATGATACATTTCAGCAGGTTCCGAGGTGGATCATAGGCCAAAAGTCTAGCACACTGCAATCCAATTTTTCGGAATTCTGTTTCTCGTTCATCAAAACTCAGTCTCGTATAGTCTTCTTTTGTGACGACATATTCAGATTCTCCAATTGCTGATTTTATCAACTCAAAAAGCTTTTCTGAAATCTTTCTTTCATTTTACGTCATTTTCAGAAAATCCTCACCATTACAAAACTCATCAAGCTTTTTAATGAGAATTTCAGCTGAAAAAGGCGTTCTAAAAACCACCTTCAACTGCTGATTAAAGTTTTTCTGATGGATTTGTCGTAGCGTATTGAAGAATGAGTCCACTGCGTAACTTAGCTATTGCAGTAGACGTCGTCATCAGCCACAAGTCAGAAATTGGCTGCTGGCTGAGTATCAAACGTTTACAAAAGCGTAGTCAATGAGCCATCCACCACCACGAAGTCTCTTTGCCTACGCATGGCCGTATTTGGCAAAGCGTAGTCAATGAGCCGAGCGTAGGCAATGAGTAAGAGTAGGCAATGAGCCAAGCGTAGTCAAAGAGTCAAGCGTAGGCAATGAGTAACCGTAGTCAATGAGCCAACCGTAGTCATTGAGCCGAGCGTAGGCAATGACTATGAGTAGGCAATGAGCCAAGCGTAGTCAAAGAGTCAAGCGTAGGCAATGAGTAACCGTAGTCAATGAGCCAACCGTAGTCATTGAGCCGAGCGTAGGCAATGAGTATGAGTAGGCAATGAGACAGCGTAGTCAATGAGTAACCGTAGGCAATGAGTACCGTAGTCAATGAGTATTTGCCGAAATTCCACCAATTTCAAAATATAAATTTTGGAAAAATCAAAAAATAATGCTGTTTCAGATGTAATTCATTTTCGAGAATAAATTTTGGAATTCTGAAACCCGGATCCAGGATTTTGATGTCGGGCGTCTTTGTTTCTGAATTCTGGATTCTAAGACGTCATCTGCAACTGCCAACAACTTCTGAGAGCAGCCGGAAAAGATTTCTACCAGAAGACGTCGATCTTATTCATCAACACGAATAAGAGAAGAAATCGAAAGTTGTCAGACTTGCTGCGAACTCCTACAAGAAGATGTTCAACGTCATCCCAACCGAAGAACGTTCAAATTAGCTAGCATCCAATGGTTGTTGCGTCAAGAAGACTTCGACAAATCACGTCATCAAGAAGTCTACCAGCAACTCCAGGAGAAACTCAGCGACGACGTCTACAAGCCAAGCTGTCTAGAACTCGTCAAATCGTCACTCAACTTCAACGGAAGTTCACTCTGCCGATACCAGCTCAAGCGAAAAGAGAAGATCTGATCATCTTAATCTTCAAGCGATCAAGCAAGTGAACAAGCAACATCAGCGTCACGAATCGGAGGAAGATGGACGAGAAGTGGACAAGCCGAGTGAATAGCTGCGTCGTGAAGTTTCGGTGGACATCATAGTTTCTTCAAGTCATTTCGATTCTTCAGGATGAATTTCCTGGAATCACAAGCCAGAATTTCTACTAGCAGGATCAAAGGAGGACAAGACAGAGATTTCCAAGTCACCACCACTCTTCCACCAGCTGACGAAGAACAAGCCAACAAGATGTCGTCAAGAAGGCACTCAACGTCTTCTGGATCAACTAAGATTCAAATCAATGTAGATTTGACAAAATTCGGCAAGACAGTCGGATCCCTGCAAGGACAATCGAATGACTTCAAAAGATCTCGACAAAAGGATTCAATCCATCGTCATGGTTCAACGTCACCTCTCTACCAGCAGAAGTTATATTTCTTCGTTACACACTTCTACTAGGAATCAATCAATTCCACACGAGAAGAAGAAGGAATAACGAACTGGAAGAAGAGGCCGAGCCGAAGATCAAGAAGTCAGTCAACCTGCTGAGGACAAGAGGCAGTTGGACATCAAAGGAAGTCAAGCTGAGTGAGACAAGTCTTCACAAGTCACACTGCTTAGGACATGAGGCAGTTGGACATCAAGAAAAGTCAAGCCGGAAGTGACAACTTCAGAAGTCAGACAACGACAACGAGAAGTCACTCAACGACTAGAAGAATTTATACCAGCTCAATATTCAAGAAGTCAAGGAATTTAGGATTCAAGTCATCATCAACGACATCAAGTCTATAATTGATAACTTAGGATTTAGAATTTTAAGAATTTAAGATATTGAAAGGTATAAAAGAATCAGAGCTACCGAAAAGAGGCGTAAGCCCAGCTGCTAGTCAGTATCGGGTCCAAAAGAGATACGGATTCTGAGTAGATGGTGCAAAATCTGACTAGCAATTACATCAGCTAGCTGCCCATTTATTTAGAGTCTTATGTCCAGACTGTAAGCGAAAAAGCTTCAGTTAGGTTCAGGTCTGAGCCAGTAGGCGAAAGATCTGAAAAGCTCTGACTAAAGTCAATTCTTCTTAAACAATTCTTACGTCAACTTCTACAAGTCTACCAGCTGACAAGAACAATTCTAGCAAGGAAGCCAGGGACAGGTTCCCCGTCTCGACCTCAAGGATGTCAGCCACGCAGAGCACAACGTCAGGAGCTCAGACCCCATCTACAAGCTCATTGCGCTCAACAACAGTAGCAGCAACTGGTCTCAAACAGGATCAATCGATTCTGGAAAGGACAATGCTGCAAAAAACAACACGATCAGCCACGAAATTCACCGCTTAGGAGCTCCAACCTCCGAAAGGTTGTGTAGCCTTTGCGAGAACTTCGTCTGCTGAAACAAACGAAGGAGTGGATGCCAATCTCCACCTTCATCTATCCCAACCCGCTGTCAATCGGAAACCATCACTATTGGCACACAATTCCAAGAAGATGTGCACGGATTCAACCATCACCAGGTGCTTCAAGCAACAACATCGTTATGAAGTACCAGCAAGAATCAATAATCATCTTCAAGGAAAGACGACAATCCACCATTCACATCTTTGCTCAAGGATTCAAGGATTCGTCGGACAACTGAAGAAAGCCAGGAAGAAGAAGTCTTCAACTTCCCCAGCTCGATCTTCAGTAAAGTTAAGGATCAGTTAGTCAACGAGAGGAAGTCAAGGAACATCAGTTCCTCAGCTCGACCTCACGGATAGTCAAAGGATTAACAGGATTCAACAACAACAAGCCAACGATTCCAGGATTCAGGAGCCAAGATGTCAACGTCAAGCCCACCTAATAGGAGGAAGCAGACAAGCAACTTCACCTGAAAATCCAAAGAATTTCAACAACTCCACTGCTTCACAACTCATCTTCTGGACAGCAAACTTCGGAGTCACAACTTCAAGTCATACCAGCCGCTTATTCCGAGCAACAGCAGAAGCTACGCCTCACGACGAGGATAGCTACAAGGAACAATTTGGAATAGCGAAGAAGCACAAGCAGAAGACGAAAACTTCATTTCAAGCAGCCGTCTGAGGACAAATTCAGTACCATCAGTCTAATTCTAACTACTAAGGACCAAAAAGAAGATCGAATAACACCTACAAGCGAGGAAGCTCGAGATTTGGGCATTCAGCTATGTGAGTACCAGCAGCCAACCGATCCATTTTCCATCAAGAAAATGTTCGGTTCCCGCCGCCCCGGAGTGTCGCGACCATCCTTCGGATACTCACGACCTTAGATGCCTACACATATCTTCACAGCCAAATCTCATCGCTAAAACTAAGGCAAACCTACAATCTAGTATGATTTCCCTCAAACGAGAGAAACTCATATTCAAACTGCCGCCATGAAGTTTACAAGGAAGGATGCAAGTGCGCCCCGCCGGACGCAGGTCGCGCCGGCGCGCTAACTCTTCACTTCGCCTTCTAGAACATTCCGAGAAATGGCGCGAAACCACCAACGCATCAACGGAACAAGCAACAACCTTCAGTCTTCAACTCAAGTCGACTCACGTTGACAACTTCAACATCAGCTGACGTCGGAGGACCAACTTCCATGTGTTCTCGCGGAGAAGTGTGAGCCCAGCCGTATTGGTGCACCGCTTCAAAGTGAGACACACCAACACTCCGACTACCAGCTCGCCGTCAACCGAGGACAACAATACCAGCATGCACTAACCTACCAGCTACTTATTCCAATAAAGGGTTTATCGATCTCTCTTTGTGCACCGCTTTCAGATCACAACATACACAAACAGTCAGTGAAACATCCTTAGGGTTGAGGGGCAGGTTTCCACCAAACCTACATAAAACCCCCCTCGTCACAGAAACCCTGTTTTCCGGTTGTTTTTACGACTTTATTGTTTTTAATGAAAAGTTTAGTGGCATTTGCACTCACGAGATCGCTCATTTTGCGTCTTTGACAAAGATAATTATAGACTGTCTGGCTTTTATAACAAACATCATACTCCGTTTCTTCAATTTTTGTTTGTGGACTGAATAATTGAATTATGTTGAAATTACCACTTTGTGACAACAACGGTCCCTCTTGTCAAGTGAACTGAATATCTGAATTCAACGCTTTCAACTGAAAATCTCCTTCAAATCTAACTGGATATGATGTTTGTCACTCTTGCAGCTGAATATACATCAGCCTTCAGCTCCTAAAACGTTCAATTATAAATTCTTTTCTTACATCTATGTTATGAATTACTCAACTCACATTGATTTTTGAGTTAAAGTATATCACTTTGAACACCAAAAGATGTCAGAAACAGCTGTGAATGTCATCAGTTTTATCTCAGGGAAATATGTCTATTTTGAGTATATTCCTGCCTGTGTCGGAACATTTTTGAATGTATTTCATCTGATCATTTTGTCTCAAAAATCTATGAGAACGAGTAGTATCAATGCTGTTATGATTGGAATTGCTATCTGTGATTTCTTGAATAATTCAGAATTCAGAATTCAGAATCATGAAACCTAGAATACAAAGTTAAGAATCTAAAAATAAGAATCTAACAATCTAGATATCAATACATAAAATCCGGGATTTAGAATTCAGAATACCAGCGTCTCTCACTTCCACTTCACTCTCTCACCGCCATCTCGCGAGTTTGCTATTAGAACTATTAGAAGGGAAAAATGCAACTATTAGAAGAGAAAATGAGGCATGAGAAATTCCACCGATTTCAGAATATAAATTTTGGAAAAATCAAAAATATAATGTTGTTTCATAGATAATTCATTTTTGAGAATAGATGTACAGGACAGTACGATGGATTATACGTGAAATTGAGGGGTTAAATATAAAAACAAATGACGAAGAAATGAACAATATTGAGAGGAAACAGTTGAACCAGTGGAATTCATGCTTGATCACATCAAATCATTTTTGAGAATCTTCCATAATTTCCAATTCTCTCTTTTCTTCTTTCTCCAAAATCCATTTAGGTGCGAGCAACTGAAAAACAAGTTTCTTTATTTTTCATTAAAACTTTGTGAACTTACTTGTTGCATCGTCCACATTTTTCTCTGTTTCAATTCAAATTCAAAATTGCCATGATATCAACACCAAACGTTTTGAATGGCATGGTAGTTGTTAACATTTCATGCAGGACTACCTCGAGAACCCAACAGTCGACTTGAAACGAGTGTGTCGCATCGGTGAACATCTCCGGAACCATGCATCCTGGGGTGCCACAAAGCGTCCGACCTCTGGAATAGAATTATTGTAAATTGCCACTATTACATAATATATAATCTCAAAATTTCAGAGTCTTAGAATCCAGAATTCAGAAACAAAGACGCCCGATATCAAAATCCAGATTACGGGTAGCAGAATTCGGTATCCCAGATCCTAGAATTCATCATTCAGAGTCTAAGAATCCAGATTCCCAAATCCAGAATCCAGAATTCAAAATTCAGAATCATAGAACCTAGAATACAAAACTCAGAATCTAAAAATAAGAATCCAACAATCCGGATACACAGAATCCGTGATTCAGAATTCAGAATACCAGCGTCTCTCACTGTCACTCCACTCTCTCGCGGTTCGCCAACATCTCGAAAAATCAAAATATAATGCTGTTTCAGATGTGATTCATTTTTGAGAATAAATTAACAGAACACTAATCATCAATAATTTCCTATTCTCTCGTTTCTTCTTTCTTCGAAATCCATTCAGATGAGAGCACCTGACAAAAGCTTTTCTTTATTTTTCTCTGAAACTTTCTGAACTCTATCAATATCGCCAAAATCTCACATTGGAACAATTTGCATTTCTACCAATGCTTCTCTACAGAAAGTCAATCTTTTTTGATTATGGGTTGATGGCCACAAGCCTGTCCAACCTCATAGAGACGAGTTGTCATGTAGAAGAGTATGATGCATTGAAGTGTAAATTTATTCTCAAAAATGAATTACATATGAAACAGTACTTTTTCGTTGACACCGTTGCAACATCCACATTTTTCTCAGTTTCAATTAAAATTCAAAACATCCATGATATCAACACAAAACGTTTCCTTCGGTTAATACTTCCATTTTTTCGATTTTCCTCCATCTTTCTCATCCTCTAATGGCATGGTAGTTGTCAGCATTTCGTGAATCACTACACCGAGTGCCCAGCCACTTTACTCTCTTGCCACCATCTCGCGAGCTTGGGGAGAAGTGTCAACGAAAAAGAATAGCTTCTGAATCTAATTGCGATTTGAATAAAATCAAAACTACTAGAAGAGAAAATGAGACATGAGAAATTCCACCAATTTCAAAATATGAATTTTGGAAAAATCAAAATATAATGCTGTTTTTTCTACCAATGCTTCCCTACAGAAAGCAGTACTTTTTCGTTGACACCGTTGCAACGTCCACATTTTTCTCGGTTTGATCTCCGTGATCTGAATGAAACCAAAACAATTAAGAGGAGAAAATGAGACTTGAGAAATTCCACCATTTTCGAAATATATATATTGGAAAAATCAAAATATAATGCTGTTTCAGATGTAATTCATATTTGAGAATAAATTTACAGAACAGTACAATAAAAAGTTCTTCACTCTCATTTCCCTCCAAATTCCACAAAACGAATCATTCTTTCTCATCGAGATCCTGTAAAACGATTAAGTTCCAGGTTCTCAAATTCTCATCAAAACGTACCAAGGTATTTCATTGCCAAAACAAATTTTCACGACACGGACCGTATTTTTATTCGTCTCCAAGCAGACATATTGCGATGATACATTGATCGATGTGCTCGGTTCCTTTGAGACGATGGTCCACCGAGGCTTGTCCATTCTTCTTATCTCGTATAGCAAACATTGTCCGTTGCGATCCTCCAGCAGAACCGAATCCCCACCGATTTCCACCATTTTTTGGATCATTTTGATCTTTTGGGGATCTTTTGATCTGAAAAGTACTTTTAGTTATAATAATGTTTTATAATCTGCTGCAAATTGGTTGAGATAACTAAGCAGCGCCAAAATGTCATGAATTAAGCAGCTCCATATATAGATTGGATTGTGATTAAGCAGAAATGATGGATGCAATCAAAAGTGTTTGTATCCTATCCAAATATATCGATTGTATTACGAACTCACTGTGAGCAAATTTGTAGTTATTTGCGGGTTTCTTCTGTCGACTATTTCCACTCGAGATTGTCTCGTTGTTGGATTCCAGATAGATGGATGCGTAGAGAATATCGTTGTTCGCATTGTAGCAGCTCGACGTCATACTCTCGTGTTGATCCACATTAATCTGGTTCACCGGGAGCATTTTGAAGGTTCGCAAGTCCAAAAGACCCATTCCTTACGGTTGGCTACATATAAGACTGAAATAACTGTTCGTTGTATTTGGAATAAAAAGTACACTCACAATCATCACAACCGTGGACATCTGTCGAGTACTGATCCATCTCAAATGTGGCAAAGTGAGTTCCTGTTGTTGTAGACGCCAATTTGACGTTGTTCTCGAATAGCGCAGCTATGTTAGAAGATCCGCAGAATGCAATCGATTTGATGGGAGCATGGAAGGATATTTTGGTAGCCATTTCTGGAAGAATTAAGTTAAATAATTAGGCGTCTCACAAAAGAATTGACTTTCGGTATGCGTTGAGAATTCTCTATAAATTTGCACCCTGATTGTTGAATGATAATAGTCAAAAAGTGCAAAACTCTCGAAAATTTGGTTTTTTTTGCTCCGAAAGATTCATCATTTTTCGTCATAGAAAACACGAGTGCCACTTTAGGAGGACTATCGGGCTCGTAAAAGCAACTAGCAGCTCTCGCGCCCAGTGGTTGGATGGCCGCGTGGCAGCACAGGTGAACCGCTGGGGTTCCTACAGTAGCGAGCATAAGTGAGCACCCCCTTTGTACTTTCATGTGTAACTCTGCTGAATCATGTCCGTTTTGCCTAAACTTTTTTTTGAAAGCAAGCCAAAATATTCAGCAATACGAATATTTGTTTTTTGAAAAACATCCATCATGATTTTTTCGATAATCGATTTTTCCTGATCTTGATTTGAAAATCCGAAAAAAAACTTTTTATTTTTCTCTTGGAGTGATTGAGTTTTTTGTTTCAAAATGTTGGAAAACACTCAAGTAAACAAAAAATTATGTTGAATTGGCTTCTCAACTCCTGAGCATCGTGCCAGAGCTCCAGAAGTCAAAAGTAGAGCCCTCAGAAAAATCTTCATAACTCATCAAAAAAGGCTTCAAATTAGCCAAAACATGCACCAAAAGACGTGTCTTGTGTTTTTCTACAAACCAACATTTAAAAATTTTAGTTAAAAAAAATAATTTTTCTAATTTTTTTCACTCAAAATTTTTTAAATTCCTATTTTTTCTCAATTTCTGGTATTTTCTGGATGAAAAACAAACAACTTCTAAAAACTGCACGCAAAATGCTTTATCACACATAATAAAACACATTTCTGTGTTGCTTGTTCGTGTTGTAAACAGAAAATACCAGAAATTGAGAAAAATAGGAATTTAAAAAAATTAGAAAAATTATTTTTTCTTAATCTGTAATTTTTTAATGTTGGTTTGTAGAAAAACACAAGACACGTTTTTTGGTGCATGTTTTGGCTAATTTGAAGCCTTTTTTGATGAGTTATGAAGATTTTTCCGAGGGCACTACTTTTGACTTCTGGAGCTCTGGCACGATGCTCAGGAGTTGAGAAGCCAATTCAACATAATGTTTTGTTTACTTGAGTGTTTTCCAACATTTTGAAACAAAAACTCAATCCCTCCAAGAGAAAAATAAAAAGTTTTTTTTCGGATTTTCAAATCAAGATCAGGAAAAATCGATTATCGAAAAAAATCAGTGATGGAAATTTTTCAAAAAACAATTATTCGTATTGCTGAATATTTTGGCTTGCTTTCACAAAAAAGTTCAGGCTCTCACTCTCACTGTCACTCCACTCTCTCGCGGTTCGCCAACATCTCGAAAAATCAAAATATAATGCTGTTTCAGATGTGATTCATTTTTGAGAATAAATTAACAGAACACTAATCATCAATAATTTCCTATTCTCTCGTTTCTTCTTTCTTCGAAATCCATTCAGATGAGAGCACCTGACAAAGCTTTCTTTATTTTTCTCTGAAACTTTCTGAACTCTATCAATATCGCCAAAATCTCACATTGGAACAATTTGCATTTCTACCAATGCTTCTCTACAGAAAGTCAATCTTTTTTGATTATGGGTTGATGGCCACAAGCCTGTCCAACCTCATAGAGACGAGTTGTCATGTAGAAGAGTATGATGCATTGAAGTGTAAATTTATTCTCAAAAATGAATTACATATGAAACAGTACTTTTTCGTTGACACCGTTGCAACATCCACATTTTTCTCAGTTTCAATTAAAATTCAAAAACATCCATGATATCAACACAAAACGTTTCCTTCGGTTAATACTTCCATTTTTTCGATTTTCCTCCATCTTTCTCTTTACATATGAAACAGTACTTTTTCGTTGATACCGTTGCAACGTCCACATTTTTCTCGGTTTGATCTCCGTGATGAATAAAACTAAAACAATTAAGAGGAGAAAATGAGACTTGAGAAATTCCACCATTTTCGAAATATATATATTGGAAAAATCAAAATATAATGCTGTTTCAGATGTAATTCATATTTGAGAATAAATTTACAGAACAGTACAATAAAAAGTTCTTCACTCTCATTTCCCTCCAAATTCCACAAAACGAATAATTCTTTCTCATCGAGATCCTGTAAAAAGATTAATTTCCAGGCTCTCAAATTCTCATCAAAACGTACCAAGGTATTTCATTGCCAAAACAAATTTTCACGATACGGACCGTATTCTTATTCATCTTCAAGCAGACATATTGCGATGATACATTGATCGATGTGCTCGGTTCTTTTGAGACGATGGTCCACTGAGGCTTGGCCATTCTTCTTATCTCGTATAGAAGGCATTGTCCGTTGCGATCCTCCAGCAGAACCGAAGCCCCACCGATTTCCACCATTTTTTGGATCATTTGATCTTTGGGGGATCTTTTGATCTGAAAAATACTTTTTGTTATAATAATGCTTTATAATCTGCTGCAAATGGGTTGAGATGATTAAAAATCGCCGAAATCTCATGAATTAAGCAGCTCCAAATATCTCTCGAGAAACTAGACAACTCTCCAAATTATCTCACTTATTAAGCAATTCCAAATGGGTTGAGATAACTAAGCAGCGCCAAAGTCTCATGAATTAAGCATCTCCATATGATTGGATTGTAATTAGCTTCTCTTCTTCCTTCTTTATTCAAGTAGATTCAAGCACCTGAAAAAAGTCTTTCTTTATGTTTCACTAAAACTTTCTGAACTTACTTGTTTCATTGTCCATCTTCTTCTCGGTTTTGGCTCCAGAAGTCCGCTCAACACTTCCATGATATCCTCACTAAAACTTTCATTTGTTTCAAATTTCCACTTTTTCGATTTCCCTCCGTCTTTTTCATCGTTGAAAGGCATCGTAGTCGTTAGCATTTGGTGCACGATGACACCGAGAGCATACGAGTCCACTTGGTACGAGTACATCTGGTCGGTGATTATTTCAGGCGCCATATATCCTTCGGTGTCACAAATCGTTCGACCTCTGGAATGAAATTATTGTAAATTGCCCCTATTACAGAATATGGAAACTCAAATTTCAGAATCTTAGAATCCAGGATCCAGAATTTAAGTAGCCAGATATCAAAATCCAGATTTCGAGTTCCAGAATTCGATATCCCAGATTCTAGAATTCATCATTCAGAGTCTAAGAATCTAGATTTCAAAATTGACAATACAGATTTCAAAATCCAGAATCCGGAATTCAGAATTTAGAATTCAGAATCATAGAAGCTAGAATACAAAATTCAGAATCTAAAAATATAAATCTAACAATCCAGATAAAAATACCCAAAATCAGGAATTCAGAATTGACAAATACCAGAAACTAGAATTAAAGACCTAGAATTCAGAATTCAGAATCTAACAATCCAGATATCAAAGTTACGGGATTCTGAACTCGGATTTCAGAACCAGAGTAAAAAAGCATTAATAACTTACTGTTCGAAAGTTGAGACGCCAAAATCCTCCAGCTCAACGGAATCCCCAGAAATTAAGATGTTGTCTGGCTTGACATCTCGATGAATCAGTTGTTTGAAGTGACAGTAACTCAGCGCTTCTCCGATAGACTTCAAAACTTGTGAAGCATCATATTCATCTAGACGTCCACTCGAATCGATGATATTGGATAGATTTGTCGTCATCATCTCCATTACTAAATAGACGTGAAGTTAAGTAGAGAAACATTGATAGAGATGAACAACGTTTCTAAATAAATCCAAATTCTGGTAAAACTCAGAATTCAGAATCTAAGAAGGAAGGTATCAAAATCCAGATTTCGGGTTCCAGAACCTAGAATACAAAATTCAGAATTTAAAAATAGGAACCTAACAATTCAGATAAAAATACCCAGATTCCGAGATTCAGAATTTAGAATACCAGAACCTAGAATTTAAAAACTTAGAATTCAGAATCTAAGAATCTGTAATTCAGAGTCCGGAATTCAGAATTCGGAAATTAGAATCTAACAATCCAGATATCAAAGTAACGGGTTTCTGAACTCGGATTCCAGAACCAGAGTAAAAATGCATTGATAACTTACTCATTGAAAGTCGAGACCCCAAAGTCCCCCAGCTTTACGGCCTCGTGGGAAATCGAAATGTTTTTCGGCTTGACATCGCAATGAATCAATCGCTTGAAGTGACAACAACTGAGCGCTTCTCCAATAGATTTCAGAACTTGTGTGTGATGATCTTTAGGGGATCTTTTGATCTGAAAAATACTTTTTGTTATAAAAATGTTTTATAATCTGCAGCAAATGGGTTGAGATAACTGAGCAGCGCCAAAGTCTCACAAATTAAGCAACTCCATATGGTTGGATTGTAATTATTGTCGAAATAAACTTTCTTGACTTTCGGTGTTTCCGGACCTAAGTTCCCGAGCTTAAAATAAGCCACGCCCTCTTTCCATTGTCTCGTCTATACTTAGAAAAGATCGGGGAGTTCGACTAATATCATGGCCGAGACAATGGAAAGAGGGCGTGGCTTATTTTAAGCGCGGGAACTTAGGTCCGCAAACACCGAAAGTCAAGAAGTTTGTTTTGACAATAAACAGCTCCAAATATATCTCGAGAAACTAGGCACTCCCCAAAGTATTTCATTTATCAAGCAACTCCAAATTGGTTGAGATAACTAAGCAGCGCCAAAATGTCATGAATTAAGCAGCTCCATATATAGATTGGATTGTGATTAAGCAGAAATGATGGATGTAATCAAAAGTGTTTGTATCCTATCCAAATATATCGATTGTATTACGAACTCACTGTAAGCAAATTTGTAGTTATTTGCGGGTTTCTTCTGTCGACTATTTCCACTCGAGATTGTCTCGTTGTTGGATTCCAGATAGATGGATGCGTAGAGAATATCGTTGTTCGCATTGTAGCAGCCCGACGTCATACTCTCGTGTTGATCCACATTAATCTGGTTCACCGGCAGCATTTTGGAGGTTCGCAAGTCCAAAAGACCCATTCTTTGCTTACGGTTGGCTACAAATAAGACTGAAATAACTGTTCGTTGTATTTGGAATAAAAAGTACACTCACAATCATCACAACCGTGGACATCTGTCGAGTACTGATCCATCTCAAATGTGGCAAAGTGAGTTCCTGTTGTTGTAGACGCCAATTTGACGTTGTTCTCGAATAGCGCAGTTATGTTAGAAGATCCACAGAATGCAATCGATTTGAGCATGGAAGGATATTGTGGTAGCCATTTCTGGAAAAATTAAGTTAAATAATTAGGCTTATCACAAAAGAATTGACTTTCGGTATGCGTTGAGAATTCTCTATAAATTTGCACCCTAATAGTTTCGAGACCGCTCTTTTGAATGATAATAGTGAAAAAGTGCGAAACTCTCGAAAATTTGGATTTTTTGCTCCGAAAGTTTGATCATTTTTCGTCATAGAAAACGCGAGTGCCAATTCATGAAGACTAACTCGTAAAGTCAACAATTTGCCCTCTCGGCCAGCGGTTGGATGGCGCCACGTGGCAGTAAGGGGCACTGGTAGGAGGGAGGTCTGGGAATCGACCCCTTCTCTCTTTTTCCATTTTTGCACGAGTGCCACTTTAGGAGGACTCGTAAAAGCAACTATTAGCAGCCCTCGCGCCCAGTGGTTGGATGGCCGCGTGGCAGCACAGGTGAACCGCTGGGGTTCCTATATGGAATCGCGCGGTGGCGTAAATATATGCAGCTAGAATGAATCAGGGTTGTGTCCTATATGTGTCCATATGGATCCACGCGCGGTCGGTCCGAGGAACGTACTGTGAAAAAAATAAAGTTTGCCCAAGGATTTTCAAAAAAAATTCGCGGGCAAACACTTTATGGGGTTATTCACCTCTGCAAAAAACGTTTTTTCCCTCGATCCATTTACCGGAAAAAACGGAAAAACTGTTTTTTTCCGTTTTTTCGGCAAATGAATTGAAGGAAAAAAACCGTCCTTTTCCGGAGGTGAATAACCCCATTAGTTCACAAATGCACTAAAGTGTTTTGCCCGCGAAATATTTTTTGAAAACCCTTGGCCAAACTTTATTTTTTCACCGTATATGGATAGCATACCAGAATTAGTTCTATCAACCGTATAGGTTGATTAAAGTGTAGAAACACTAGAAATTGCTAATTCATTGTTGTTGCTAGATGTAATGCTATTATGTTGTTTTAGTTTTCATTTTTTTCCACTTGTTCACTTTCCATTTTTCGGACTTGTACATTTTCTCCGTTTTTTCTCGAAGTTCTTTATTTGTAAACAGATAATGGCAATACTTCAAAAAAAAATTGAAAAACTCATAGATTTAATATAAAAATCATAGGCTAGCTTGCTGGTATAAAATGATTTTCGAGCTTTGATTTGAACTCATCCGGCAAATCCTCCTCGGAAAATGATGAGAACATAACATTTTTATCAAAAAAATTTTTTTCCAAATGTAGAAAACAGTTGAAGAAAATTTCATAAAATAGTTCGAAAAGGCTGTAATTAACATTATATAGCCAGATTTTAAAAGCAAAAATGGAAAAAGAGAGAAGGGGTCGATTCCCAGACCTCCCCCGAGAGGGCAAATAGTTGACTTTACGAGCCCGATAGTCTTTTTGGGAGTTTCGCACTTTTTTGACTATTACCATTCAAAAGAGCGGTCTCGAAACTATTAGGGTGCCAATTCATAGAGAATTCTCTTTTTATAGGACACCGATAGTCAAGGGTGTCAAAGATATAGCTCATTCTACTTACTTTTAAGATGTCGAAGTGGCGAGGTCTGTGAAATGTGAAAAATATGAGAAATGTTTCTATTTTTTTGTGAATGTCGCTGTTTCGTGGAAACACGCTTCAAAAAGTCTAATTAAATTCCCACATCGCCGCCACGCCATCTCTCCCCTTTCACGCTAATCTTTTGGTCTTTAAAAATTTTATTTTGTTGAATAATAGGATTTCCGAAGATATAATTTCTTCTGGAGAAACATGATGCAAATCAGTTTTTTTGCTGAAAAACATGATTAATATAATAATAACAAGTAATGGGTCACAACTGAGAAGTTCGCTTCACGTCATATTGTCTTCATTGTCATACTTGTCAAATGTCCAATTCCGAATTGAAAATAGCGTGATGATTGCTCAGAACTTCTTCCCCATGTTTAATATCTTCGGAGATAAGGAACTAAAGGATACAATAAGATATGTAACTTGGGTGTGGTATTTTCTTTTGGAAAATAATTTGATTGTTTTTTGAAAAATGATAATTAAACCTTCAATTTCGTCTATTTTTGATGTTGAAAATGAATCGTTCGATGAAACACTCATTATTTCAGATAGTTGAAGAAGACTCTCTCGTCTCAGCTTGTTTCTCGTTGTGTTCTCAAGTATTGGCAAAATGACATTTGTGTTTTCTTTTCTTAATACTCTTCTGACTTGGTTTCCATTATGAGACTGAAATCATGTCCTTTTATCAAAACCAATGCTTCGTAGAAACTTCTCTACTAATTCCGAGTTTTCCTGCTGATTTATTGAGAACCCTTTTATTTCTTGCAATTTCTGATCTTCATCTTCAAGCGCTTCTTTCAATTTTTCGATCTTCTGCATTAGATAAACACGAACTTGGCTCCTAGGAAACATGAGATAATGACGTCATCATCAGATCTTGGTCATCTGTGCAAATTATGAGTGAGAAATAGAGACTGGTCACGTCAATGGACAGTGTGACAGGTGAGAATTGAAGACTTGTCACATAAGGATACATGAGGAATCCGCACTTGATGAAGACAACATTGAATATTTATGAGAAGTCTGATGAGAAGTTTGGATTTTACATAAAACGTTGAAATTATCTTTGAAAACTTGAGACTATGCTGAACTTTGAACTTTGAAAACTATGCTGAATTTTTTCAGAAATGTTCAATTCATCCGATCGAATAACACGAGACTTGAATCTATTTCTGGATTTACAGGTGAAAATATTCAGGAAGGAGGAAACTGTCGCGACCATCCTCGGATACTCACGACCTTAGATGCCTACACATATCTTCACAGCCAAATCTCATCGCTAAACTAAGGCACAACCTACAATCTAGTATGATTTCCCTCAACGAGAGAAACTCATATTCAAACTGCCGCCATGAAGTTTACAAGGAAGGATGCAAGTGCGCCCCGCCGGACGCAGGTCGCGCCGGCGCGCTAACTCTTCACTTCGCCTTCTAGAACATTCCGAGAAATGGCGCGAAACCACCAACGCATCAACGGAACAAGCAACAACCTTCAGTCTTCAACTCAAGTCGACTCACGTTGACAACTTCAACATCAGCTGACGTCGGAGGACCAACTTCCATGTGTTCTCGCGGAGAAGTGTGAGCCCAGCCGTATTGGTGCACCGCTTCAAAGTGAGACACACCAACACTCCGACTACCAGCTCGCCGTCAACCGAGGACAACAATACCAGCATGCACTAACCTACCAGCTACTTATTCCAATAAAGGGTTTATCGATCTCTCTTTGTGCACCGCTTTCAGATCACAACATACACAAACAGTCAGTGAAACATCCTTAGGGTTGAGGGGCAGGTTTCCACCAAACCTACATAAAACCCCCCTCGTCACATGGTGCAATCGACCGGGAACAGAAAAATTTTTTTTCTGTGATGACCAGCGAACCAAATTGGTGGCACTGTACTGTTGTGTTGAGTGATTTGACTAGCGCGCGCTGAGAAAAAATCGATAATTGGCGTGCAACTACCACTCATTGTCTCGCCTGGAACGACTGCTCGTCTTGGAGAACGGGAAAAAAAAAAAAAACGACTCGATTCGGGCGAAAGCAACGGAAAACGTGCACGGCGGGAGAATCCAGCAATCGGTCAGCCACTGGCGGAATGGAACAGATTGAAGATCGCCCGCAAAATCGTGTCGCCAGTACCAGCCAAGCAGCAGTTTACCAGCATTCAATCACTTCTCGGCGAAAAAGATGGTCGCAGGCAGGTAAGTTGCTAAATTCTCGAATTTCAGGTAACAAATCCAATGCAAAATTAGCTGGGAATTCTGTGAAAAAATTGCATCATCATACCAGCTTGTGCATATCTCGGCTCAAGTCAACGACGCTCGTTACACCAACGAACAAAATGATGCAATAGATGAGCGGAGCGCGTGCTCCAAGTGTAGCACATTCCTCATGCCTGGCTTCGTCTACCAGCGTCAGCCTCTCGATTATGCGGTTCCTTGGACGTGGAACACCGTGGCACCACAATCGGGAGTACCAGTCCGGCAGAATGGAGGAGTTGCTGTCAATCCGCAGTCCGGGTCTCGCTGATGGCCAAAATTCTCAGCTCATTTCTCATATCCATTCTGTCACCTCTTGTGTAGTTTTTAGTCAAAAAATTCAAACATTTCGGTCATTTAACAATCCAAGTATTGATTTTTGACTGAAA
>NW_026526064.1:0-25933 GCF_010183535.1 Caenorhabditis remanei
TTTGTAGTTGTCTGACTTTCTGCTTGTCCTCCTGGTCGTTGACTGACTTTCGGCTTGTCTGACTTGTGGTTGAGTGAGTTTAGGCTTGTTCTTACTGCCTGGGGTCTACCACGCTTCCTCTGCTCCACTGTAGCTGATGTAGTTGTTGCTATTGGAGTTGTGGGCAGAATGACGGGATAGTTGCTGGTGTCCGGTTGTGGTGTTGAATACATTGGAGCAGGTTCCTCCTCCGGAACATCAGCTGATTCTCCTGGATCCTCGAGGGGAATCAATTGATTCACTGGTTTATCAACCGTGTGAATACCTACTTTAACCATAACAGATTGTGCTTGTCCGTTGGATTGTCTCTCGATCTTTGTGATAAGTCCGAGAGGCCACTTTTGTCTCTGCTGGTTTTCAGTTTCAACCAAGACGACTTGTCCTGGTTGTGCACTAAGTCGTGAGTGTGCAACTTTCTTTGGGTTGTAGTCCTTGAGAGCTTGGAAATAAGATCTTGCGAAGTGGTCCCACAGCTCGTCCTTGAGTATTCCGAGCTCCTGAAGATACTGTCTTGTCAACAGTCCAGTTTCTCCTCTTTTGATGACTCCAAAGACGGTGTCTGAACTTTCAGGAAGTGCAATTCTTGCATTTGGCATGATGAAATCCATCGGCCTGATTGCTAGCGAGTCGGTGATATCCTTTGATTTGGAGTGATTGGTCTTGAATTGAGGATACCTTCCGTCTCGACTATTAGAGTTTCAAGCTCCAGAAATGGCAAGCTTGTCTTTCCCAAGACCTTGTAGATCATGTTCTTGACGAGTCCAACCAATCTTTCGTAAATTCCTCCTTGCCAAGGAGAAAATGGAACGATGTACTTGACTTCGATATCGTGGCTCGCCATGTACGATGTCAATGCTGCATCTTCGTTGATCAACGTCTTCAGGTCTTGGTTGATGATGGCGTTTCCCAACTTGAAATGTGGTGCATTGTCGCATAGAATGGAGTCTGGAGTTCCGCGACGGCCCACAAATCTACGAAAGGCGTTGAGAAATCCAATCGTGCTGTTGCTGGTCACCAATTCCAAGTGAATTGCTCTTGTCACGACACATGTGATGATCATCACCCAAACTTTGACGTGTTTTTGTTCCGTCGGTGATGGTACTTTTGCATTCAAAGGTCCCAAATAGTCCATTCCAATATGTTTGAATGGTCCGACCATTGCGGTTCTCACTGCCGGCAATGTTCGTGTGAATGGGTATTTGAATGGTAGTCCATGTCGTTTCACACATGTGACGCAATCTTGTCTGACCTTCTTTACCAAGTTTGCTAGTCCATAGATCCAATATTTCCGTTGGATATGCGCTACGAGATCCTGGACTCCTTGGTGGTTCAGCTCCATGTGTTTCTGGAACACTATCTTCTTAGCAAGTGGATGTTTTGGCACGATGATGATAGGCATCTTCATGTCTTCGTCGATCATGTCGCTAGTCGCTGCAGTGATTCTGGATTTGAATCTCCAGATACCACCAATTTGCACTACGTGGTTGGTGTCTACATGAGCTTTCTTCAGGAAATCCTCTTCGGCTCCTTTGTAGTGATCCATTATGATGAAGTTTCTTGCGATCCTGAGCTTTTCCACTTCATCTCTTTCCTTCATAGCTGTCTGGTATTCCCTGACAGTTGATGAACGGATTTCGATGTCGTTCTTTCGTCTACGGTTTCTCTTGTTGACGAGAGTGCACACGAATTCCAATACTCTTGTCATTCGTGCCGTAAGCTTTTTCAAACTTCCGGTTCTTTCGTATGGGACGATCGACTCGCAAACTTCCTTCGCATTGATGGTATTAATGCGTATTCTTTCCTCTTTCTCTTCATCAGATTCCTTTGGAATTATTCCTTTGGCAATGGCTTGTCTCCGGAACTCAGTTTGATCCACTGGAGTTCCTTCCAGTTTCTGTGGCCATGCGGGTTCACCTTTCGTCAGGAATGCTGGTCCAACTTTCCACAGCGAGTTGTTTTGTAGCTCGTCCAGTGGGCATCCTCTGGTAGCTATATCCGCTGGATTTTGGTCAGTTGGGACGTATCTGATGTTTGGAGTCAAGTTGTATTCTGTCTTCAGTATATCGAAGCTTGCGTGGATAGACTTGACTCTGTTTGCCACCCATCTGGATCCGACTTCATTTCTTGGTCCTCTTAGTGTCCAGTAGATGGTGCAGATACTGTCGGAGAAGAAAGTAATCTTCGATATCTTCATGTGCAGTTCTTTTGCTAGAATTACTGCAGCATTTGAAGCCAACTCGAAAGACGTGAGCTCCATCCTCGATATCGAATACTCGGGACCACTCCTTCCGGGTTTTACTCTCGATTTGGCAAGAATTAAACCTGTCTCATAGGCGTCTTTCTCGTACACAAATCTTAAGTATCCCAGAGCAGCGTAGTGGTCCTTTGACGCGTCCGAGAACATGACAAGTTCCACTCTTTTGTAGTCGTATCTTGTCACTAGCTGCCTTGGCATTTCATAGGCTGTGCCCGTGAACATCTTCTTGACTTCGATCCACTTTGGAAGTAAATCTTCTGGCAGCTTGTCCTTCCACTTCATTCCACGTGCATGTCCCATTGATATGAGTGTTTTGAGTGGCACAATGAGCGGAATGACGTATCCACACGGATCGTAGCTTTGGGCTACGAATGACGCAAGATCTTTCATCGTTGGTATACCTTCTGGCGGTGTGGCAATCTTCACGGTTATGGTGTCCTTGATACTGTCCCATACCAATCCCAGAAGTTTGTTGGTCGACTTTGGTGCTCGATCTTGCTGGTCTATCTTTTCCATGGTTGCTGGACAATTGACCAAGAATTCTCGAAGATTCATTGACATCCGATTGAACGCTTGTTTAGAGTCGTTGTACAACTTGATGAGCTCTTCCTCGGAGTCGGCGGTGAACATGACATTGTCAACGTAGAGGTTTTCTTTGATCCTTTCGTTGATCTCGTGAGGGTAGAGGTCCAGGTAGAGGAGAACCGTCACCGATAACAAGAACGGTGAGCACGTGATTCCGAAAGGTAACCTAGTAAAACGATACGTGACGATGTTTCCATCAGCTAGTCCTTTCTCCGGATCTCTGAGCCATAGGAATTTCGTGTAATTCCGGAACGGTACTTGAAGGCGAATTTGATGGAATGCCTTCTCGATATCCGCGACCATCAGTTTTGGTCCTTTCCTGGCACGTATGTGAAGTCCTACGATTGGATTGAGAAGTGCTGGTCCTGCGTACATGCAATCGTTGATGGAGAGTTCACCTTTGGCGTGTGCTGATGCGTCATTGACGATTCGAAGCTTCGTGAAGTTAGAATCTTCTTTGTATACTACACCAGTCGGCATATACGCAGATTGACCGTCTTTCTCCATTTCTGGAGTGACCTCCTCGATGATCTCATCTTCGATCTGTTTTTGTATGACAGCATGGAATGCCATCCTTGCTTCGCTAGTCTTGAGCTTTGTGAAGAGCATGACTCCGAGTCTTTTTTGAACCATCCAGAAGTTTGAGCTGAGCTGGTCTTGTCGTCCATTCATTGGGAATTGGACATAGAACTTCTTGTCTTCTCCGAAGATGGCGTTCTCCTTGAATTGTTTTATCAATCCTTCGTTTAGCGCGTCCTTGCTCTTCATGATTGTCGGATTTTCTATCCCAAGCACTTCCAAACTTGAGAGTTGTTCCAATAATTTGTACAACTTCGCATTTGAGATGTGGTTGGGGTTCTTGGCTTCGCTGGGCTCCGCGTCATAGTCTTCTGTATCCATTGTGTGTATGGCAATGAATCATTTCTTTAGCGACAATGATGTGATGTTTTCAGTGGCTGGAACGAAGGCTCCTTCCACCACTGGCGGATGCGTTACCAATCCGATGAGGGTGTCGTCGATGCTCCTTCCGCTGGGTAGATCAATGGTTTTGGTCTTTTCCAGCTTCTTTATGTTATTGAGCACGTTGTTTCCCAAGATTAGCTCTACTTTGAAGCCGTCAAACTGTTCAAGTCGGTTGAGCTTGTCGTAGTCCAACTTCTCTTTTTCCAGAACGAGCTTGTCTTCTTCGGTGAACTTTGGCGCATAGAACTTCGTGTCGATTTTATGGAAGCTTGGCATACATGTAATCCAAACTTTTCCATATTTGTCGATTATCTCCAGTCGATGGTAATTACACCATTCTGGATCAGTTCCTGCGACAAATCCTGTGAAGCACATTCTTCTTCGACCGATGACTGGTAGTTTTATCCTTTGCGCTGCTGCAGTAGATAGTACGGATGATGTAGCTCCTGTGTCCACCAAAGCTAGCAGCTTGTCTCCAGATGATGTTGTTATCTGGATGAAGGGCAATTGGGATTCGGCATCGGTCAGCTTCGTCAATTGTATTGTGATGACTTCAGTTTCCAGCTGGTCTGAGCCTTCTTTGAAGACGGTGAACTTTCTCACTAGCTCTTCGTCTTCTTTGTCAGCTGGGATGAGACTGTCGCATTTGAAACTAAAGGGAATCACACGTGACTCTGGATGTGTCTGCGCCGTCTCGTTGCTGGTCATCTTTGATGGGTTGCCCCGATGATAGAGAGAAGAGTTAGCATTCGGAGGTTTCAGCCCCCTGCTCTCGAAACAACTGGATTTCCAAGTCCTCGTCTTCCTCCATGTCATAGTGGAGAGTGAACACGTTGATCTTGGTGACATCAGTTGACTTGCTCGTACAATGTCCTGAGAAGTGTCTCTCTTTGCAGTGGAAGCAACGGAATTGAGATCTGCATTTCTCTCACAAGTGCTTGTCGCTCAAACAATTGTTGCAGAGTTTCTTGCGTTTGACAGCATCGACTTTCTTGAGCACTGGCCATTCGCATTCGCACGCCGAATGTTCCATGCTATTGCAGTAAGCGCATGGCTTCTCTCTGCTTGGTGGGACGAATTTTTGTCTCGTTTGGTACTTCGGGTTTCCGTACTGCTTGTTTCCAACGCGAGTCTGGTAGTTCCGATTGTCCTGCTGACGGATATTGTTGACGAAGACTTCTTCTTCCACAGCTTGTCGAAGCTTCTTTCTTCTGCTGTATCTCTCGTTGGTCTTTCTTTCAGCGATCGTGCTGTATGCGGCTTCGCTGAGCATCCTGAAGGTAGCTCCTCCTTGGATGTACTTTTTACAGACTTTTGAGCGAAGAGCATCTGGCATTGCTTCCACGAAAGACTTCAAGAAATGAGAACCATCGACGTCTAGATGGTACGCTTTCAGCTTGTGCGTGATGTTGCAGTAGGTGTTGAGCGTGCTTTCCATCTTCTCGGTGTCTACTTCATCAAATCTAAGATCTGCAAGCTTGTCGAGCAGAAGATCTTCTTGGTACTTCTTCTTGTCGTATTGTCTTTGAAGGTTTTCCCTGATGATTCGGTAGTCTTCTTCTGAGACGGAAGAAGTCTGCATCTCCGTCGCCACTTTTCCTTTGAGGCAGCTTGTCAGAATCGCTTGCTTCATTGCTGGAGAGAAGCGATTGTCATTATGGACGAAGTGGTCGAAGGTATTGATGAAAATCGGATATTCACTAGCTTCTCCGCTGAAATCTTTGAGCAATTTCTTGATTCCAGCGATGTCCGCCGGCGTAGCAGTTTGTTGCATCAGCTGAACGTTGTTTCGCTGGTCGAATCCACCGAAATTCTGTTGTTGCTGGTTGAACGGCATGTTCTGCTGAGCGAATGGCATATTTTGCTGAGTGAATGGCATGCTTTGCTGATTGTATTGCATGTTCTGCTGAGCTTGTCCGAAGTTCTGTCTTCTTGCATCGTTCGATCCATTGAAAGAAGTAGATCCATTGCGAGTGTTTTTGTCACGGCTTTGATCCTTCTTTCTCTGGTCGTCTGCTTTTTCGTTGACTTCGTCCAGCTTGTTCAACATTTGCTGCATACAATCGTTAACATGATCCCGATTGCTTTGTGCCACAGTTCTTTCTCGATGCATATCGTTCTCGATGTTACTGATGCATCTCGCGACTTTGCCGTGTCTTGTCTCGAGTTCATCGACGCGACGGAGAATCTCGCTTCTGAATTGAATGAGATAGTCTTCATCTCCGACTTTGGGAATCTTCTTTGCAGCTGTTCCGCTTGTCGATGGTACATCCTTCAAGATTTGGATGGACTTTCGAGCATCGTTTTTAGTCGGCTCGTCTCCAGAGTTCTGGCCTCCGGCTTCCGCGCTCTCAGTTTGCGATGGGAGCAGCTCCTCATCGCGTTTTTTGTCGTCTTGTTCGTTCTCGACGACCCCATCTTTCAGCTTGTCCATCTCAACCCTGTCTCTTAGGGTGTTCAGGACGCCGCCGTCCGATGGGTCGATCTCGTCGATTTCCACGATGAGATCCTGTAGTTGTTTTATGAGCTTACTGTAGTGGCCCTGTTGCTCGACATGGTTGAGAATCTCCTTTCGGTTGCTCTTCATCACGTCTTCGGTTGGTGCGTAGTTCACGTGAGTCTCGAAGAACTCCTCAATCTCGTCGTCGAATCCTTTCAGAATGATGAGCTTGTCGATGAGACGTCTCTTCATCCCTGGCAGCATATCGACGACGTCGTCCTTCCGACCATGAGATTCCAGGATGACTTTCGAGTCCTTGCAGACCTTCCCGACATCCGTGCACTTTCGTGTCAACGACTTCTTGAGTTCGGTCATGAGATTCGACACCATGTTGAGCTTGTCTTGATCGCTGTGTTATAAACACTAAAATTCCCAGTCTGAAAATTCAAGAGATTAAGTTTTGAGACGAGGAGCTATCTCCTCATCTCGGGTGACACAAACGGCAAGACTTATGAAATGTAACTTAGACTAGAGTTATGTGATTTTGAGATACCGAATTGTATTTTCCTACTTAGACAACTGTGTGCTAAAACAGTTTCTTTTGGGTTGACACAACTTATTCGGGTTAAACAATACCTGTTTGCTTCTTTATCGACCTCCCCAAACATTGAAAATAGGACGTAAGGTTGTATACTTCTTAAGCCTCCCCAACCTGGGTGGCATCTGTATTTTTATTGACCTCCCCAGACCGGGACGTAACGGACCTGCGTACAAGCGCCCGTGCTGTGACTTCTGGCACACAGCCAACCCAGGCTAACGGCCTGAACCGTCCAAGGCGTAGAGGGGAGTGTACGCTCCGGTGGACCTCTACGACCAACTTACCGTCGGCTCCTCGGGAGTGAATAGCGATGGTTTTCCGAGAAGATCTAGCACATGGTCTATTGGAATTGATCCTCAACCTGCACCTCTCGGATCCTTCCACCCATGAAGTCGCTATCACATCACTGGATTTTGATAGACCACTTCTCCAGCATAGGGGTATAAATCTGTGGTGGGGACTTTCACCCCAGGATACAAGGAGATGATAGGAAGGTACCTAATTTATAAGAGACTATGATAACTAAGATGCCTCTTACGTTACCTAGTTTAATTTAAATTAGGGCTAGTCACCACTAAAGTGTGGGCAATGTGACTAGAGTGTTAGAAACTTACCACCTATTACCTAATCATACGACCTAGTTTTAAGTTTTTGTGTAGTTCATTCGTCCATGCGCCTAGTTACACGTCCTATGTTAGCCGTTATGCCGCCCGAGACAGCAGACAGTAACTAAACAGGTCTAGGGAAAGTAACACGCAAGTAAAAATATCTAAGAGTTTCGAACTCATAGGGTAACACTACACACAACACATAGCTTCTCAACATTTGCTTCATATCGTGTTCAATTGTCAACATGAGATGAGCTTACTGATCTCCTGGCAGCTGAGCTTGTCTTTCTTCCTCTCTTCTTGCTCTCCTTCTTCCCTTCCTTCTTTTCAGCGACTCTTCGCTCCTGCCATGCGTGTAGCTTGTCGTTGTGATGCTGACACCACCTTCTGCACTTCCTATCTCATCCTTCTTCTCTCCAAAACGTCTGTAGCAGATGGCACGGAGATGGTGCTCTTGGCATGATGGGCATTGCTTCCAGTTGTTTTTGACAGTGCACTCATCTCTTTTGTGATCCGGTGAAGCACAGGCGAAACAAAGATTCTTCTCCTCCAGTACTTCCCTTCTCATTTCTGCTGTTTTATAGATGGCGCAGCTTGTCGACGGGTGATCCCCTTCGCAGAAGAAACATCCGACTTTTTCGCTTCCTGGAATTGTCCTCTCCTCAAGCACTCCTCGTGGCATTCTGCTCTCGGTAACCAATTCAGCTTGTCTGTGTTGTTCTCTTTTGAGAAGTTTGACTTCCGCGCTAAGCGTATCGATCTTTTCGTAGAGCTGGTCGACACGTGTTTGGTAGAAATCCTTCAATCCAATGTATTGACATGCCAAGGCTGAACAAATGCGCTTGTACATATCGATTTCTGTTCTTGTCGGCACTGGATTGGTTTGAATTTCCTCCACATGTCTTTCGAACTCTTGTCCACGTCCTTGACTTGCAAGTTCGATCAGGTATTCCGCCGTAATTGGAGTTCCGTCGGACGTTAGAAGATGTTCTTCAATTTCCATTGGAGTGACGTGGTCCCGGGGGGGTGTGATCTCTTCCTCAGGCATCTCGACTGGCCTTTCGACTGTCTCATAGTCGTCAGAACCCGCCTGTCTTTCGGTGCTCTGCACGTCATGGACCGGCGTGCCGAGAAGCTCCGATTCGGAGTACACCACATCCCAGTTGCCTGCTTGCTTGTCGATGTCGTCGCTCTTGGACATTGCTGGTCGTCCTTGAAACGAAACTACAGACGTCGTTGTTGAATCGGGATGAGATATTGATCGGTTGCGAACCGATTGGTATAGTACATTTTTAAGTTATACTAACTCCATATGACTGTTTATTAAAACAGTAATCGTAATTAGAATTTTATCGAGAGCTGGTAGTTGTATGCAGCCCCCGACTCATTCTTTCCGTATTGAGCTTGACAACTGGTGGTCCTATCGCTTGCTGGTGTATCGATTGATTGGCGTTGCACTGAACACTGCACTTTCTTCATCGGTATGCTGTCTTGTTGAATCTCCGGAATGAATGACTTTCTTTTGATCCTTTTCAGCATCCATGAAGAGCACAGCTTGTCTTGTCCCGTGTTTTGCTTCGCAATCGATTGATTCTTCTTACACGATTGAATGGTTGCTTGTCTACTTTCGCTAATGCTAGTGTGTGAGTGTTTTTCTTACCCCAGAGCCTAGACTGCTTAGATATTACCGAACGCTACACGTCAGCCTCCTAACAAATAGAATTAGTTAAGCTATATGATGGTTCAGTGGATTTTTAGACCTGAATCTTAACCTTTTCTATAACCGGCACTGACAGACGTCTGGCTTGTGGATGTTGCTGCCAGCACGGTGCACACGTTACCACGTCGTCTTTGTCCAACAGACTCGTGTGCACCTCTCCTCCTTGTCCGACACTCTCGGTTTCACGCCACTTTGTGAAGTATATGAAGGCCAAGTCAATGGAATCACTGAGCTCTGAAATGATGTGTACTCACCTTCCGAAGCGCTTTACTCCTTCGTGATTGAGTGCTTCTGCCCACCTTTCTCGCAGGCTAGCTCCACACCCAATCACTCCAGTATCCTTAGGCCTTTTGATTATTTTAGGAATCTTCCACATCTTCCACACTTCTTTGTTCCTCGCAAGAAGATTTCTTCCGCTGGCTGTCACTGATCGCTTGTCTCGGTTGGCCGGCCTCGACAATCGATAATTGCATCATTCCTTGGTGACAGCTTGTCTTCAGCTTCCGACGTCTCCATGCGCGGTGACTCCATCCACGAGGGACTTCGTTCCATATTGAGGGAACCATATGTTGCTACCGCTTGACAACCGTTTGATTTCGCCAAATTTTTTAGAATTTGAAAGATTTTTGACGAAATATTGATTTTTTAGGCCAAAATTTTTTTTTAAATTTATTGCGAAATTTTAGGCCAGTTTGAATTCGTATGCTAAAGAGCCTAGCCAGCTAACACTCAAAGGCTTTTCGGGTTAAATAGTCCAGAAAAAAAAAAATTTCTGTCTATTCCCGGTCGTTTGCACCATGTCACTCCCGGATTCCGGAGAGCGCTCTGATAAATGATTGCCTTGAGTGCATAGCTTGCTAGTCAACGATAACACGTGTTTCAAAGGTCATCTTTATTGATGGCTAGTCAACGGGTTAATTAGTAACAACATAATTTGAGCAGTGTTCCGCAGAACACCACTCGCGGCGGCCACAAAAGGAAGAAGTGAGTAAGATTAGGCGAGAGGGCGAGAGGTGATGACTTGGAGAGACGCAGACACGGGTCTCGCCGCGATTGGATTACTGTCACTCTCGTTGTTGGCGTGTGTGTCGATTTACGCTCCTCGGCGAGAGATGTGTTGAAGTGAGGAGACGCAGAGATGAGTCGACGAATCTTCGCCATTTTGGGTGGAATTCCGCGGGATTTCTTGGTGATTAGTTGAACAAAATGAACGAATTGATAAGTAGACGAGTTGGTGATGAGTTAGCTTGTCGATGAACCATTGAATTGTTAGTTTCCCAGACGATTATGACGAGTCGCTGTCGGTAGCGTAGCTACGGCTGCGACATAGGAAGTCAATTTTTATTCGAATCTTTACAAAACTGCGCAAAATTGAATAGCAGCACAATTTTTATTCGAGTCTTTACAAAACTGCGCAAAATTGAATAGGAAATCAATTTTTATTCGAGTCTTTACAAAACTGCGCGAAATTGAATAGGAAATCAATTTTTATTCGAATCTTTACAAAACTGCGCAAAATTGAATAGCAGCACAATTTTTATTCGAGTCTTTACAAAACTGCGCAAAATTGAATAGGAAATCAATTTTTATTCGAGTCTTTACAAAACTGCGCGAAATTGAATAGGAAATCAATTTTTATTCGAATCTTTACAAAACTGCGCAAAATTGAATAGGAAATCAATTCTTATTCGAATCTTTACAAAAACTGCGCAAAATTGAATAGGAAATCAATTCTTATTCGAATCTTTACAAAACTGCGCAAAATTGAATAGGAAATCAATTTTATTCGAATCTTTACAAAACTGCGCAAAATTGAATAGGAAATAAATTTTTATTCGAATCTTTACAAAACTGCGCAAAATTGAATAGGAAATCAATTTTTATTCGAATCTTTACAAAACTGCGCCAAATTGAATAGGAAATCAATTTTTATTCGAATCTTTACAAAACTGCGCAAAATTGAATAGGAAATCAATTTTTATTCGAATCTTTACAAAACTGCGCAAAATTGAATAGGAAATAAATTTTTATTCGAATCTTTACAAAACTGCGCAAAATTGAATAGGAAATCAATTTTTATTCGAATCTTTACAAAACTGCGCAAAATTGAATAGGAAATCAATTCTTATTCGAATCTTTACAAAACTGCGCAAAATTGAATAGGAAATCAATTCTTATTCGAATCTTTACAAAACTGCGCAAAATTGAATAGGAAATCAATTTTTATTCGAATCTTTACAAAACTGCGCAAAATTGAATAGGAAATCAATTTTATTCGAATCTTTACAAAACTGCGCAAAATTGAATAGGAAATCAATTTTTATTCGAATCTTTACAAAACTGCGCAAAATTGAATAGGAAATCAATTTTTATTCGAATCTTTACAAAACTGCGCAAAATTGAATAGGAAATCAATTTTTATTCGAATCTTTACAAAACTGCGCAAAATTGAATAGGAAATCAATTCTTATTCGAATCTTTACAAAACTGCGCAAAATTGAATAGGAAATCAATTTTTATTCGAATCTTTACAAAACTGCGCAAAATTGAATAGGAAATCAATTTTTATTCGAATCTTTACAAAACTGCGCAAAATTGAATAGGAAATCAATTTTTATTCGAATCTTTACAAAACTGCGCAAAATTGAATAGGAAATCAATTCTTATTCGAATCTTTACAAAACTGCGCAAAATTGAATAGGAAATCAATTTTATTCGAATCTTTACAAAACTGCGCAAAATTGAATAGGAAATCAATTTTTATTCGAATCTTTACAAAACTGCGCAAAATTGAATAGGAAATCAATTTTTATTCGAATCTTTACAAAACTGCGCAAAATTGAATAGGAAATCAATTTTTATTCGAATCTTTACAAAACTGCGCAAAATTGAATAGGAAATCAATTTTTATTCGAATCTTTACAAAACTGCGCAAAATTGAATAGGAAATCAATTTTTATTCGAATCTTTACAAAACTGCGCAAAATTGAATAGGAAATCAATTTTTATTCGAATCTTTACAAAACTGCGCAAAATTGAATAGGAAATCAATTTTTATTCGAATCTTTACAAAACTGCGCAAAATTGAATAGGAAATCAATTTTTATTCGAATCTTTACAAAACTGCGCAAAATTGAATAGGAAATCAATTTTTATTCGAATCTTTACAAAACTGCGCAAAATTGAATAGGAAATCAATTTTTATTCGAATCTTTACAAAACTGCGCAAAATTGAATAGGAAATCAATTTTTATTCGAATCTTTACAAAACTGCGCAAAATTGAATAGGAAATCAATTTTTATTCGAATCTTTACAAAACTGCGCAAAATTGAATAGGAAATCAATTTTTATTCGAATCTTTACAAAACTGCGCAAAATTGAATAGGAAATCAATTTTTATTCGAATCTTTACAAAACTGCGCAAAATTGAATAGGAAATAAATTTTTATTCGAATCTTTACAAAACTGCGCAAAATTGAATAGGAAATCAATTTTTTTCGAATCTTTACAAAACTGCGCAAAATTGAATAGGAAATCAATTTTTATTCGAATCTTTACAAAACTGCGCAAAATTGAATAGGACAATTTTTATTCGAATCTTTACAAAACTGCGCAAAATTGAATAGGAAATCAATTTTTATTCGAATCTTTACAAAACTGCGCAAAATTGAATAGGAAATCAATTTTTATTCGAATCTTTACAAAACTGCGCAAAATTGAATAGGAAATCAATTTTTATTCGAATCTTTACAAAACTGCGCAAAATTGAATAGGAAATCAATTTTTTTCGAATCTTTACAAAACTGCGCAAAATTGAATAGGAAATAAATTTTTATTCGAATCTTTACAAAACTGCGCAAAATTGAATAGGAAATCAATTTTTATTCGAATCTTTACAAAACTGCGCAAAATTGAATAGGAAGTCAATTTTTATTCGAATCTTTACAAAACTGCGCAAAATTGAATAGGAAGTCAATTTTATTCGAATCTTTACAAAACTGCGCAAAATTGAATAGGAAGTCAATTTTTATTCGAATCTTTACAAAACTGCGCAAAATTGAATAGGCAGCACAATTTTTATTCGAATCTTTACAAAACTGCGCAAAATTGAATAGGAAATCAATTTTTATTCGAATCTTTACAAAACTGCGCAAAATTGAATAGGAAGTCAATTTTTATTCGAATCTTTACAAAACTGCGCAAAATTGAATAGCAGCACAATTTTTATTCGAATCTTTACAAAACTGCGCAAAATTGAATAGGAAGTCAATTTTTATTCGAATCTTTACAAAACTGCGCAAAATTGAATAGCAGCATCAATTTTTATTCGAATCTTTACAAAACTGCGCAAATTGAATAGGAAATAATTTTTATTCGAATCTTTACAAAACTGCGCAAAATTGAATAGGAAATCAATTTTTATTCGAATCTTTACAAAACTGCGCAAAATTGAATAGGAATACATTTTTATTCGAATCTTTACAAAACTGCGCAAAATTGAATAGGAAATCAATTTTTATTCGAATCTTACAAAACTGCGCAAAATTGAATAGGAATTCAATTTTTATTCGAATCTTACAAAACTGCGCAAATTGAATAGGAAGTCAATTTTTTTATTCGAATCTTTACAAAACTGCGCAAAATTGAATAGAACTCAATTTTTATTCGCATCTTACAAAACTGCGCAAAATTGAATAGGAAATCAATTTTTATTCGAATCTTTACAAAACTGCCGAAAATTGAATAGGAAATCAATTTTTATTCGAATCTTTACAAAACTGCGCAAAATTGAATAGGAAATCAATTTTTATTCGAAATCTTACAAAAACTGCGCAAAAATTGAATAGGAAGCAATTTTTATTCGAATCTTACAAACTGCGCAAAATTGAATAGGAAATCAATTTTTATTCGAATCTTTACAAAACTGCGCAAAATTGAATAGAAGTCAATTTTTATATCGAATCTTTACAAAACTGCGCAAAATTGAATAGGAAATCAATTTTTATTCGAATCTTTACAAAACTTGACGGCAAAATTGAATAGGAAAGTCAATTATTATTCGAATCTTTACAAAACTAAAACTGCGCAAAATTGAATAAGGAAGTAAATTTTTAGTTCGAAATCTTTAACAAAACTGCGCAAATTGAATAGGAAAGTCAATTTTTATTCGAATCTTTACAAAAACTGCGCAAATTGAATAGGAAAGTCAATGTGTTAATTCGAAGCTTTACAAAACTGCGCAAAATTGAATAGGAAATCAATTTATTTATTCGAATCTTTAACAAACTAGCGCAAAATTGGAATAGGAAAGTCAATTCTTATTCGAATCTTACAAAACTGCGCGAAAATTGAATAGGAAATAAATTTTTATTCGAATCTTTACAAAACTGCGCAAAATTGGAATAGGAAATTCAATTTTTATCTCGAAGCTTACAAACTGCGGCAAAATTGAATAGGAAATCAATTTCGAAGCTTACAAACCTGCGCAAAATTGATATGAAATCAATTAATTCGAACTTACAAAACTGCGCAAAATTGAAATAGGAAATCAATTTTTATTCGAATCTTTACAAAACTGCGCAAAATTGAATAGGAAATCAATTTTTATTCGAATCTTTACAAAACTGCGCAAAATTGAATAGGAAATCAATTTTTATTCGAATCTTTACAAAACTGCGCAAAATTGAATAGGAAATCAATTTTTATTCGAATCTTTACAAAACTGCGCAAAATTGAATAGGAAGTCAATTTTTATTCGAATCTTTACAAAACTGCGCAAAATTGAATAGGAAATCAATTTTATTCGAATCTTTACAAAACTGCGCAAAATTGAATAGGAAATCAATTTTTATTCGAATCTTTACAAAACTGCGCAAAATTGAATAGGAAATCAATTTTTATTCGAATCTTTACAAAACTGCGCAAAATTGAATAGGAAATCAATTTTTATTCGAATCTTTACAAAACTGCGCAAAATTGAATAGGAAATCAATTTTTATTCGAATCTTTACAAAACTGCGCAAAATTGAATAGGAAATCAATTTTTATTTCGAATCTTTACAAAACTGCGCAAAATTGAATAGGAAATCAATTTTTATTCGAATCTTTACAAAACTGCGCAAAATTGAATAGGAAGTCAATTTTTATTCGAATCTTTACAAAACTGCGCAAAATTGAATAGGAAATCAATTTTTATTCGAATCTTTACAAAACTGCGCAAAATTGAATAGGAAGTCAATTTTATTCGAATCTTTACAAAACTGCGCAAAATTGAATAGGAAATCAATTTTTATTCGAATCTTTACAAAACTGCGCAAAATTGAATAGGAAATCAATTTTTATTCGAATCTTTACAAAACTGCGCAAAATTGAATAGGAAATCAATTTTTATTCGAATCTTTACAAAACTGCGCAAAATTGAATAGGCAATCAATTTTTATTCGAATCTTTACAAAACTGCGCAAAATTGAATAGGAAATCAATTTTTATTCGAATCTTTACAAAACTGCGCAAAATTGAATAGGAAGTCAATTTTTATTCGAATCTTTACAAAACTGCGCAAAATTGAATAGGAAATCAATTTTATTCGAATCTTTACAAAACTGCGCAAAATTGAATAGGAAATCAATTTTTATTCGAATCTTTACAAAACTGCGCAAAATTGGATAGGAAATAAATTTTTCTTCGACTCTTTACAAAAAATGCGCAAAATTGTCGATAGGAAAATAAAGTATTCGAATCTTACAAAATGCGAAATTGGATAGGAAATAATTTTATTCGAATTTTTCAAAATGCGCAAAAAGTGGATAGGAAATAAATTTTATTAGATCTTTACCAAAACTGCGCAAGATTGGATAGGATAATAAATTTTTATTCGATTATTACATACTGCGCAAAATTGGATAGAAAGAAATTTTATTCGAATCCTTTACAAAAAACTGCGCAAAATGGATAGGAAAGAAATTTTTATTCGAATCTTTACAAACTGCGCAAAAGGATAGGAAAAATTTTTTATTAGAATCTTTTACAAAACTGCGCAAAAATTAGGATAGGAAAGTCAACTTTTTATTCGAATCTTTACAAAACTGCGCAAAATTGGATAGGAAATAAATTTTTATTCGAATCTTTACAAATGCGCAAATGGATAGGAAATAAATTTTTATCGAATCTTTACAAAACTGCGCAAAATTGAATAGGAAATAAATTTTATTCGAATCTTTACAAAACTGCGCAAAATTGAATAGGAAATCAATTTTTATTCGAATCTTTACAAAACTGCGCAAAATTGATAGGAAATCAATTTTTATTCGAATCTTTACAAAACTGCGCAAAATTGATAGGAAATCAATTTTCGAATCTTTACAAAACTGCGCAAAATTGATAGGAAATAATTTTTATTCGAATCTTTACAAAACTGCGCAAAATTGATAGGAAATCAATTTTTATTCGAATCTTTACAAAACTGCGCAAAATTGAATAGGAAGTCAATTTTTATTCGAATCTTTACAAAACTGCGCAAAATTGAATAGGAAATAATTTTTATTCGAATCTTTACAAAACTGCGCAAAATTGAATAGGAAATCAATTTTTATTCGAATCTTTACAAAACTGCGCAAATTGAAGGAAATCAATTTTTATTCGAATCTTTACAAAACTGCGCAAAATTGAATAGGAAATCAATTTTTATTCGAATCTTTACAAAACTGCGCAAAATTGAATAGGAATAAATTTTTATTCGAAGTCTTTACAAAACTGCGCAAAATTGAATAGGAAATCAATTTTTATTCGAATCTTTACAAAACTGCGCAAAATTGAATAGGAAATCAATTTTTATTCGAATCTTTACAAAACTGCGCAAATTGATAGGAAATCAATTTTTATTCGAATCTTTACAAAACTGCGCAAAATTGAATAGGAAATCAATTTTTATTCGAATCTTTACAAAACTGCGCAAAATTGAATAGGAAATCAATTTTTATTCGAATCTTTACAAACTGCGCAAAATTGGATAGGAAGTCATTTTTATTCGAATCTTTACAAAACTGCGCAAAATTGGATAGGAAATAAATTTTTATTCGAATCTTTACAAAACTGCGCAAAATTGGATAGGAAATAAATTTTATTCGAATCTTTACAAACTGCCAATTGAATAGTAAGTATTTTTATGAATGAATCTTTACAAACTGCGCAAATTGGATAGGAAAGTCAATTTTATTCGAATCTTTACAAAACTGCGCAAATTGAATAGGAAAAATTTTTATTCGAATCTTTACAAAACTGCGCAAAATTGAATAGGAAATAAATTTTTATTCGAATCTTTACAAAACTGCGCAAAATTGAATAGGAAGTCAATTTTTATTCGAATCTTTACAAAACTGCGCAAAATTGATAGGAAATCAATTTTTATTCGAATCTTTACAAAACTGCGCAAAATTGATAGGAAATAATTTTTATTCGAATCTTTACAAAACTGCGCAAAATTGAATAGGAAATCAATTTTTATTCGAATCTTTACAAAACTGCGCAAAATTGAATAGGAAATTTTTATTCGAATCTTTACAAAACTGCGCAAATTGAATAGGAAATCAATTTTTATTCGAATCTTTACAAAACTGCGCAAAATTGAATAGGAAATAATTTTTATTCGAATCTTTACAAAACTGCGCAAAAGGATAGGAATCAATTTTTATTCGAATCTTTACAAAACTGCGCAAAATTCGAATCTTTACAAAACTGCGCAAAATTGATAGGAATAAATTTTTATTCGAATCTTTACAAAACTGCGCAAAATTGAATAGGAAAGTCAATTTTTATTCGAATCTTTACAAAACTGCGCGAAAATTGAATAGGAAATAAATTTTTATTCGAATCTTACAAAACTGCGCAAAATTGGATAGGAAGTCAATTTTTATTCGAATCTTTACAAAACTGCGCAAAATTGAATAGGAAATAAATTTTTATTCGAATCTTTACAAAACTGCGCAAAATTGAATAGGAAATAAATTTTTATTCGAATCTTTACAAAACTGCGCAAAATTGAATAGGAAATAAATTTTTATTCGAATCTTTACAAAACTGCGCAAAATTGGATAGGAAGTCAATTTTATTCGAATCTTTACAAAACTGCGCAAAATTGAATAGGAAATCAATTTTTATTCGAATCTTTACAAAACTGCGCAAAATTGGATAGGAAATCAATTTTTATTCGAATCTTTACAAAACTGCGCAAAATTGAATAGGAAATAAATTTTTATTCGAATCTTTACAAAACTGCGCAAAATTGAATAGGAAATCAATTTTTATTCGAATCTTTACAAAACTGCGCGAAATTGAATAGGAATAAATTTTATTCGAATCTTTACAAAACTGCGCAAAATTGGATAGGAAGTCATTTTTATTCGAATCTTTACAAAACTGCGCAAAATTGATAGGAAATAAATTTTTATTCGAATCTTTACAAAACTGCGCAAAATTGAATAGGAAATAAATTTTTATTCGAATCTTACAAAACTGCGCCGAAATTGAATAGGAAATAAATTTTATTCGAATCTTTACAAAACTGCGCAAAATTGGATAGGAAGTCAATTTTTTATTCGAATCTTTACAAAACTGCGCGAAATTGAATAGGAAATAAATTTTTATTCGAATCTTACAAAACTGCGCAAAATTGAGATAGGAAGTAAATTTTATTCGAATCTTTACAAAACTGCGCAAAATTGGATAGGAAATAAATTTTTATTCGAATCTTTACAAACTGCGCAAAATTGAATAGGAAATCAATTTTTATTCGAATCTTTACAAAACTGCGCGCAAATTGAATAGGAAATCAATTCTTTATTCGAATCTTTACAAAACTGCGCAAAATTGGATAGGAAGTCAATTTTTATTCGAATCTTTACAAAACTGCGCAAAATTGAATAGGAAGTCAATTCTTTATTCGAATCTTTACAAAACTGCGCAAAATTGAATAGGAAATAAATTTTTATTCGAATCTTTACAAAACTGCGCAAATGGATAGGAAATAAATTTTTATTCGAATCTTTACAAACTGCGCAAAATTGGATAGAAGTCAATTTTTATTCGAATCTTTACAAAACTGCGCAAATTGATAGGAAATCAATTTTTTATTCGAATCTTTACAACAACTGCGCAAAATTGAATAGAAATAAATTTTTATTCGAATCTTTACAAAACTGCGCAAATTGAATAGGAAGCTACCAATTTTTATTCGAATCTTTACAAAACTGCGCAAAATTGAATAGGAAGTCAATTTTTATTCGAATCTTTACAAAACTGCGCAAAATTGAATAGGAAATCACATTTTATTCGAATCTTTACAAAAACTGCGCAAAATTGAATAGGAAGTCAATTCTTATTCGAATCTTTACAAAACTGCGCAAAATTGAATAGGAAATCAATTTTTATTCGAATCTTTACAAAAACTGCGCAAAATTGAATAGCAGCTACAATTTTTATTCGAATCTTTACAAAACTGCGCAAATTGAATAGGAAATAATTTTATTCGAATCTTTACAAAACTGCGCAAATTGAATAGGAAATCAATTTTTATTCGAATCTTTACAAAACTGCGCAAATTGAATAGGAAATAATTTTTATTCGAATCTTTACAAAACTGCGCAAAATTGAATAGGAAATAATTTTTATTCGAATCTTTACAAAACTGCGCAAAATTGAATAGGAAATAATTTTTATTCGAATCTTTACAAAACTGCGCAAAATTGATAGGAATCAATTTTTATTCGAATCTTTACAAAACTGCAAAATTGAATAGGAAATAAATTTTTATTCGAATCTTTACAAAACTGCGCAAATTGAATAGGAAATAATTTTTATTCGAATCTTTACAAAACTGCGCAAATTGAATGGAAATAAATTTTTATTCGAATCTTTACAAAACTGCGCAAAATTGAATAGGAAATCAATTTTATTCGAATCTTTACAAAACTGCGCAAAATTGAATAGGAAATCAATTTTTATTCGAATCTTTACAAAACTGCGCAAAATTGAATAGGAAGTCAATTTTTATTCGAATCTTTACAAAACTGCGCAAAATTGAATAGGAAATCAATTTTTATTCGAATCTTTACAAAACTGCGCAAAATTGAATAGGAATCAATTTTTATTCGAATCTTTACAAAACTGCGCAAAATTGAATAGGAAATCAATTTTTATTCGAATCTTTACAAAACTGCGCAAAATTGAATAGGAAATCAATTTTTATTCGAATCTTTACAAACTGCGCAAAATTGAATAGGAAATAATTTTTATTCGAATCTTTACAAAACTGCGCAAAATTGAATAGGAAGTCAATTTTTATTCGAATCTTTACAAAACTGCGCAAAATTGAATAGGAAATCAATTTTTATTCGAATCTTTACAAAACTGCGCAAAATGAATAGGAAATCAATTTCTTATTCGAATCTTTACAAAACTGCGCAAAATTGAATAGGAAATCAATTTTTATTCGAATCTTTACAAAACTGCGCAAAATTGAATAGGCAGCACAATTTTTATTCGAATCTTTACAAAACTGCGCAAAATTGAATAGGAAATCAATTTTTATTCGAATCTTTACAAAACTGCGCAAAATTGAATAGGAAATCAATTTTTATTCGAATCTTTACAAAACTGCGCAAAATTGAATAGGAAATCAATTTTTATTCGAATCTTTACAAAACTGCGCAAAATTGAATAGGAAATCAATTTTTATTCGAATCTTTACAAAACTGCGCAAAATTGAATAGGAAGATCAATTTTTATTCGAATCTTTACAAAACTGCGCAAAATTGAATAGGAAATCAATTTTTATTCGAATCTTTACAAAACTGCGCAAAATTGAATAGGAAGTCAATTTTTATTCGAATCTTTACAAAACTGCGCAAAATTGAATAGGAAATCAATTTTATTCGAATCTTTACAAAACTGCGCAAAATTGAATAGGAAATCAATTTTTATTCGAATCTTTACAAAACTGCGCAAAATTGAATAGGAAATCAATTTTTATTCGAATCTTTACAAAACTGCGCAAAATTGAATAGGAAATCAATTTTTATTCGAATCTTTACAAAACTGCGCAAAATTGAATAGGAAATCAATTTTTATTCGAATCTTTACAAAACTGCGCAAAATTGAATAGGAATCAATTTTTATTCGAATCTTTACAAAACTGCGCAAAATTGAATAGGAAATCAATTTTATTCGAATCTTTACAAAACTGCGCAAAATTGAATAGGAAATCAATTTTTATTCGAATCTTTACAAAACTGCGCAAAATTGAATAGGAAGTCAATTTTTATTCGAATCTTTACAAAACTGCGCAAAATTGAATAGGAAATCAATTTTTATTCGAATCTTTACAAAACTGCGCAAAATTGAATAGGAAATCAATTTTTATTCGAATCTTTACAAAACTGCGCAAAATTGAATAGGAAATCAATTTTATTCGAATCTTTACAAAACTGCGCAAAATTGAATAGGAAGTCAATTTTATTCGAATCTTTACAAAACTGCGCAAAATTGAATAGGAAATCAATTTTTATTCGAATCTTTACAAAACTGCGCAAAATTGAATAGGAAATCAATTTTTATTCGAATCTTTACAAAACTGCGCAAAATTGAATAGGAAATCAATTTTTATTCGAATCTTTACAAAACTGCGCAAAATTGAATAGGAAATCAATTTTTATTCGAATCTTTACAAAACTGCGCAAAATTGAATAGGAAATCAATTTTATTCGAATCTTTACAAAACTGCGCAAAATTGAATAGGAAATCAATTTTTATTCGAATCTTTACAAAACTGCGCAAAATTGAATAGGAATCAATTTTTATTCGAATCTTTACAAAACTGCGCAAAATTGAATAGGAAATCAATTTTTATTCGAATCTTTACAAAACTGCGCAAAATTGAATAGGAAGTCAATTTTTATTCGAATCTTTACAAAACTGCGCAAAATTGAATAGGAAGTCAATTTTTATTCGAATCTTTACAAAACTGCGCAAAATTGAATAGGAATCAATTTTTATTCGAATCTTTACAAAACTGCGCAAAATTGAATAGGAATCAATTTTATTCGAATCTTTACAAAACTGCGCAAAATTGAATAGGAAGTCAATTTTTATTCGAATCTTTACAAAACTGCGCAAAATTGAATAGGAATCAATTTTTATTCGAATCTTTACAAAACTGCGCAAAATTGAATAGGAAGTCAATTTTTATTCGAATCTTTACAAAACTGCGCAAAATTGAATAGGAGCAATTTTTATTCGAATCTTTACAAAACTGCGCAAAATTGAATAGGAAATCAATTTTTATTCGAATCTTTACAAAACTGCGCAAAATTGAATAGGAAAATTTTTATTCGAATCTTTACAAAACTGCGCAAAATTGAATAGGAAATCAATTTTTATTCGAATCTTTACAAAACTGCGCAAAATTGAATAGGAAATAAATTTTTATTCGAATCTTTACAAAACTGCGCAAAATTGAATAGGAAATCAATTTTTATTCGAATCTTTACAAAACTGCGCAAAATTGAATAGGAATCAATTTTTATTCGAATCTTTACAAACTGCGCAAAATTGAATAGGAAATCAATTTTTATTCGAATCTTTACAAAACTGCGCAAAATTGAATAGGAAGTCAATTTTTATTCGAATCTTTACAAAACTGCGCAAAATTGAATAGGAAGTCAATTTTTATTCGAATCTTTACAAAACTGCGCAAAATTGAATAGGCAGCACAATTTTTATTCGAATCTTTACAAAACTGCGCAAAATTGAATAGGAAGTCAATTTTTATTCGAATCTTTACAAAACTGCGCAAATTGAATAGGCAGCATCAATTTTTATTCGAATCTTTACAAAACTGCGCAAAATTGAATAGGAAGTCAATTTTTATTCGAATCTTTACAAAACTGCGCAAAATTGAATAGGAAAGTCAATTTTATTCGAATCTTTACAAAACTGCGCAAAATTGAATAGGAAATCAATTTTTATTCGAATCTTTACAAAACTGCGCAAAATTGAATAGGAAGTCAATTTTTATTCGAATCTTTACAAAACTGCGCAAAATTGAATAGGAAGTCAATTTTTATTCGAATCTTTACAAAACTGCGCAAAATTGAATAGGAAATCAATTTTTATTCGAATCTTTACAAAACTGCGCAAAATTGAATAGGAAATCAATTTTTATTCGAATCTTTACAAAACTGCGCAAAATTGAATAGGACAGTCAATTTTATTCGAATCTTTACAAAACTGCGCAAAATTGAATAGGAAATCAATTTTATTCGAATCTTTACAAAACTGCGCAAATGAATAGGAATCAATTTTATTCGAATCTTTACAAACTGCGCAAAATTGAATAGGAAGTCAATTTTTATTCGAATCTTTACAAAACTGCGCAAAATTGAATAGGAAATCAATTTTTATTCGAATCTTTACAAAACTGCGCAAAATTGAATAGGAAATCAATTTTTATTCGAATCTTTACAAAACTGCGCAAAATTGAATAGGAAGTCAATTTTTATTCGAATCTTTACAAAACTGCGCCAAAATTGAATAGGAATCAATTTTTATTCGAATCTTTACAAAACTGCGCAAAATTGAATAGGAAATCAATTTTATTCGAATCTTTACAAAACTGCGCAAAATTGAATAGGAAATCAATTTTTATTCGAATCTTTACAAAACTGCGCAAAATTGAATAGGAAATCAATTTTTATTCGAATCTTTACAAAACTGCGCAAATTGAATAGGAAATCAATTTTATTCGAATCTTTACAAAACTGCGCAAAATTGAATAGGAATCAATTTTTATTTCGAATCTTTACAAAACTGCGCAAAATTGAATAGGAAATCAATTTTTATTCGAATCTTTACAAAACTGCGCAAAATTGAATAGGAAGTCACAATTTTTATTCGAATCTTTACAAAACTGCGCAAAATTGAATAGCAGCACAATTTTATTCGAATCTTTACAAAACTGCGCAAAATTGAATAGGAAATCAATTTTTATTCGAATCTTTACAAACTGCGCAAATTGAATAGGAAATCAATTTTTATTCGAATCTTTACAAAACTGCGCAAAATTGAATAGGAAATCAATTTTTATTCGAATCTTTACAAACTGCGCAAAATTGAATAGGAAATCAATTTTTATTTCGAATCTTTACAAAACTGCGCAAATTGAATAGGAAATCAAGTTTTTATTCGAATCTTTACAAAACTGCGCAAAATTGAATAGGAAATCAATTCTTTATTCGAATCTTTACAAAACTGCGCAAATTGAATAGGAAGTCCATTTTTATTCGAATCTTTACAAACCTGCGCAAAATTGAATAGGAAAGTCATTTTTTATTCGAATCTTTACAAAACTGGCGCAAATGAATAGCAGCACAATTTTTATTCGAATCTTTACAAAACTGCGCAAAATTGAATAGGAAGTCAATTTTTTATTCGAATCTTTACAAAACTGCGCAAAATTGAATAGGAAGTCAATTTTTATTCGAATCTTTACAAAACTGCTCAAAATTGAATAGCAGCACAATTTTTATTCGAATCTTTACAAAACTGCGCAAAATTGAATAGGAAGTCAATTTTTATTCGAATCTTTACAAAACTGCGCAAAATTGAATAGGATGTCACTCCCGGATTCCGGAGAGCGCTCTGATAAATGATTGCCTTGAGTGCATAGCTTGCTAGTCAACGATAACACGTGTTTCAAAGGTCATCTTTATTGATGGCTAGTCACGGGTTAATTAGTAACAACATAATTTGAGCAGTGTTCCGCAGAACACCACTCGCGGCGGCCACAAAAGGAAGAAGTGAGTAAGATTAGGCGAGGAGGGCGAGAGGTGATGACTTGGAGAGACGCAGACACGGGGTCTCGCCGCGATTGGATTACTGTCACTCTCGTTGTTGGCGTGTGTGTCGATTTACGCTCCTCGGCGAGAGATGTGTTGAAGTGAGGAGACGCAGAGATGAGTCGACGAATCTTCGCCATTTTGGGTGGAATTCCGCGGGATTTCTTGGTGATTAGTTGAACAAAATGAACGAATTGATAAGTAGACGAGTTGGTGATGAGTTAGCTTGTCGATGAACCATTGAATTGTTAGTTTCCCAGACGATTATGACGAGTCGCTGTCGGTAGCGTAGCTACGGCTGCGACACTGGGGGGTGGAATGAACTGCTCTTCCATGAAGGAAGAGTAGTTGTGCTCCATATCTGACTTCTCACTGTCAGAATCGTCTGAATTAGAGCTTCCAGACGTGTCCGATTTCTCACTATCAGACGTAACTTGGTATCTAAGTTCTTCAGACTTTCGATCTAGCCCGAAGGTGTTGATCTTAACCTTTCTTGGGAGGTAGGGTCTGGTCCTAGATTCCTGGATATGAACGTATCCATGCTGGTCTCCATTGTTGTCCGAAGAGTCTGTCTCAGACTTGCTGCTTGTCCTCCTGGTTGCTGACTTACTATCAACTTTGTAGTTGTCTGACTTTCTGCTTGTCCTCCTGGTCGTTGACTGACTTTCGGCTTGTCTGACTTGTGGTTGAGTGAGTTTAGGCTTGTTCTTACTGCCTGGTGGTCTACCACGCTTCCTCTGCTCCACTGTAGCTGATGTAGTTGTTGCTATTGGAGTTGTGGCAGAATGACGGGATAGTTGCTGGTGTCCGGTTGTGTGGGGTTGAATACAATTGG
>NW_026526064.1:26033-40221 GCF_010183535.1 Caenorhabditis remanei
ATAAAAATTGACTTCATATTCATTTGCGCATTTTTGTAAAGATTCGAATAAATTGACTTCCTATTCATTTGCGCAGTGTCAAAGACTCGAATAAAAATTGTGCTGCTATTCAATTTGCGCAGTTTTGTAAAGATTCGAAATAAAATGACTTCCTATTCAATTTTGCGCAGTTTTGTAAAGACTCGAATAAAAATTGATTTCCTATCAATTTTGTCAGTTTTGTAAAGACTCGATAAAAATTGTGCTGCTATTCAATTTGCGCAGTTTTGTAAAGATTCGAATAAAAATTGACTTCCTATTCAATTTTGCGCAGTTTTGTAAAGACTCGAATAAAAATTGATTTCCTATTCAATTTTGCGCAGTTTTGTAAAGATTCGAATAAAAATTGACTTCCTATTAAATTTGCGCAGTTTTGTAAAGATTCAAATAAAAATTGACTTCCTATTAATTTTGCGCAGTTTTGTAAAGATTCGAATAAAATTGACTTCCTATTCAATTTTGCGCAGTTTTGTAAAGACTCGAATAAAATTGTGCTGCTATTCAATTTTGCGCAGTTTTGTAAAGATTCGATAAAAATTGATTTCCTATTCAATTTTGCGCAGTTTTGTAAAGACTCGAATAAAAATTGATTTCCTATTCAATTTTGCGCAGTTTTGTAAAGATTCGAATAAAATTGATTTCCTATTCAATTTTGCGCAGTTTTGTAAAGACTCGAATAAAATTGTGCTGCTATTCAATTTTGCGCAGTTTTGTAAAGATTCGAATAAAAATTGATTTCCTATTCAATTTTGCGCAGTTTTGTAAAGATCGAATAAAAATTGATTTCCTATTCAATTTTGCGCAGTTTTGTAAAGACTCGAATAAAAATTGATTTCCTATTCAATTTTGCGCAGTTTTGTAAAGACTCGAATAAATTGATTTCCTATTCAATTTTGCGCAGTTTTGTAAAGATTCGAATAAAATTGATTTCCTATTCAATTTTGCGCAGTTTTGTAAAGATTCGAATAAAAATTGACTTCCTATTCAATTTTGCGCAGTTTTGTAAAGACTCGAATAAAAATTGTGCTGCTATTCAATTTTGCGCAGTTTGTAAAGATTCGAATAAAAATTGATTTCCTATTCAATTTTGCGCAGTTTTGTAAAGATTCGAATAAAAATTGACTTCCTATTCAATTTTGCGCAGTTTTGTAAAGATTCGAATAAAAATTGACTTCCTATTCAATTTTCGCAGTTTGTAAAGACTTCGAATAAAAATTGTGCTGCTATTCAATTTGCGCAGTTTTGTAAAGATTCGAATAAAATTGTGCTGCTATTCAATTTTGCGCAGTTTTGTAAAGATTCGAATAAAATTGACTTCCTATTAAATTTTGCGCAGTTTTGTAAAGATCGAATAAAAATTGACTTCCTATTCAATTTTGCGCAGTTTTGTAAAGACTCGAATAAAATTGTGCTGCTATTCAATTTTGCGCAGTTTTGTAAAGATTCGAATAAAAATTGTGCTGCTATTCAATTTTGCGCAGTTTGTAAAGATTCGAATAAAAATGATTTCCTATTCAATTTTGCGCAGTTTTGTAAAGATTCGAATAAAAATTGATTCCTATTCAATTTTGCGCAGTTTTGTAAAGACTCGAATAAAAATTGTGCTGCTATTCAATTTGCGCAGTTTTGTAAAGATTCGAATAAAAATTGATTTCCCTATTCAATTTTGCGCAGTTTTGTAAAGATTCGAATAAAAATTGACTTCCTATTAAATTTTGCGCAAGTTTGTAAAGATTCGAATAAAAATTGACTTCCTATTCAATTTTGCGCAGTTTTTGTAAAGACTCGAATAAAAATTGTGCTGCTATTCAATTTTGCGCAGTTTTGTTAAGATTCGAATAAAAATTGTGCTGCTATTCAAATTTTGCGTAGTTTTGTAAAGATTCGAATAAAAATTGATTTCCTATTCAATTTTGGCGCAGTTTTGTAAAGATTCAAATAAAAATTGACTTCCTATTCAATTTTGCGCAGTTTTTGTAAAGATTCAAATAAAAATTGACTTCCTATTCAATTTTGCGCAGTTTTGTAAAGATTCGAATAAAAATTGACTTCCTATTAAATTTTGCGCAGTTTTGTAAAGACTCGAATAAAATTGACTTCCTATTAAATTTTGCGCAGTTTGTAAAGATTCGAATAAAATTGACTTCCTATTCAATTTTGCGCAGTTTTGTACAGACTCGAATAAAAATTGTGCTGCTATTCAATTTGCGCAGTTTTGTAAAGATTCGAATAAAAAATTGTGCTGCTATTTCAATTTTGCGCAGTTTTGTAAAGATTCGAATAAAAATTGACTTCTATTCAATTTTGCGCAGTTTTGTAAGATTCAAATAAAAAATTGACTTCCTATTCAATTTTGCGCAGTTTTGTAAAGATTCAAATAAAAATTGACTTCCTATTCAATTTTGCGCAGTTTTGTAAAGATTCGAATAAAAATTGACTTCCTATTAAATTTTGCGCAGTTTTGTAAAGACTCGAATAAAAATTGACTTCCTATTCAATTTTGCGCAGTTTGTAAAGACTCGAATAAAATTGTGCTGCTATTCAATTTTGCGCAGTTTTGTAAAGACTCGAATAAAAATTGACTTCCTATTCAATTTTGCGCAGTTTTGTAAAGATTCAATAAAAATTGACTTCCTATTCAATTTTGCGCAGTTTTGTAAATTCGAATAAAAATTGACTTCTATTAAATTTTGCGCAGTTTTGTAAGACTCGAATAAAAATTGACTTCTATTCAATTTTGCGCAGTTTTGTAAAGACTCAAATAAAATTGTGCTGCTATTCAATTTTGCGCAGTTTTGTAAAGATTCGAATAAAAATTGACTTCCTATTCAATTTTGCGCAGTTTTGTAAAGATTCGAATAAAAATTGATTTCCTATTCAATTTTGCGCAGTTTTGTAAATTCGAATAAAAATTGACTTCCTATTAAATTTTGCGCAGTTTTTGTAAAGATTCGAATAAAAATTGACTTCCTATTCAATTTTGCGCAGTTTTGTAAAGACTCGAATAAAAATTGTGCTGCTATTCAATTTTGCGCAGTTTTGTAAAGATTCGAATAAAAATTGTGCTGCTATTCAATTTTGCGCAGTTTTGTAAAGATTCGAATAAAAATTGATTTCCTATTCAATTTTGCGCAGTTTTGTAAAGACTTCGAATAAAAATTGACTTCCTATTCAATTTTGCGCAGTTTTGTAAAGATTCAAATAAAAATTGACTTCCTATTCAATTTGCGCAGTTTTGTAAAGATTCAATAAAAATTGACTTCCTATTCAATTTGCGCAGTTTTGTAAAGATTCGAATAAAAATTGACTTCCTATTAAATTTTGCGCAGTTTTGTAAAGACTCGAATAAAAATTGACTTCCTATTCAATTTTGCGCAGTTTTGTAAAGACTCGAATAAAAATTGTGCTGCTATTCAATTTTGCGCAGTTTTGTAAAGACTCGAATAAAAATTGACTTCCTATTCAATTTTGCGCAGTTTTGTAAAGATTCAAATAAAAATTGACTTCCTATTCAATTTTGCGCAGTTTTGTAAAGATTCGAATAAAAATTGACTTCCTATTAAATTTTGCGCAGTTTTGTAAAGACTCGAATAAAATTGACTTCCTATTCAATTTTTGCGCAGTTTTGTAAAGACTCAAATAAAAATTGTGCTGCTATTCAATTTTGCGCAGTTTGTAAAGATTCGAATAAAATTGACTTCCTATTCAATTTTGCGCAGTTTTGTAAAGATTCAAATAAAAATTGACTTCCTATTCAATTTTGCGCAGTTTTGTAAAGACTCAAATAAAAATTGTGCTGCTATTCAATTTTGCGCAGTTTTGTAAAGACTCGAATAAAAATTGACTTCCTATTCAATTTTGCGCAGTTTTGTAAAGATTCAAATAAAAAATTGACTTCCTATTCAATTTTGCGCAGTTTTGTAAAGACTCGAATAAAAATTGACTTCCTATTCAATTTTGCGCAGTTTGTAAAGATTCAAATAAAAATTGACTTCCTATTCAATTTTGCGCAGTTTGTAAAGACTCGAATAAAAATTGACTTCCTATTCAATTTTGCGCAGTTTTGTAAAGACTCGAATAAAAATTGACTTCCTATTCAATTTTGCGCAGTTTTGTAAAGATTCAAATAAAAATTGACTTCCTATTCAATTTTGCGCAGTTTTGTAAAGATTCGAATAAAAATTGACTTCCTATCCAATTTTGCGCAGTTTTGTAAAGACTCGAATAAAAATTGATTTCCTATTCAATTTGCGCAGTTTTGTAAAGACTCGAATAAAAATTGTGCTGCTATTCAATTTTGCGCAGTTTGTAAAGACTCGAATAAAAATTGATTTCCTATTCAATTTTCCGCAGTTTGTAAAGACTCGAATAAAAATTGACTTCCTATTCAATTTTGCGCAGTTTTGTAAAGATTCGAATAAAAATTGACTTCCTATCCAATTTTGCGCAGTTTTGTAAAGACTCGAATAAAAATTGATTTCCTATTCAATTTTGCGCAGTTTTGTAAAGACTCGAATAAAAATTGACTTCCTATTCAATTTTTGCGCAGTTTTGTAAATATTCGAATAAAAATTGATTTCCTATTCAATTTTCCGCAGTTTTGTAAAGACTCAAATAAAAATTGTGCTGCTATTCAATTTTGCGCAGTTTTGTAAAGACTCGAATAAAAATTGATTTCCTATTCAATTTTGCGCAGTTTTGTAAAGACTCGAATAAAAATTGATTTCCTATTCAATTTTGCGCAGTTTTGTAAAGACTCGAATAAAAATTGACTTCCTATTCAATTTTGCGCAGTTTTGTAAAGATTCGAATAAAAATTGACTTCCTATTCAATTTTGCGCAGTTTTGTAAAAACTCGAATAAAAATTGTGCTGCTATTCAATTTTGCGCAGTTTTGTAAAGACTCGAATAAAAATTGACTTCCTATTCAATTTTGCGCAGTTTTGTAAAGATTCAAATAAAAATTGACTTCCTATTCAATTTTGCGCAGTTTTGTAAAGATTCAAATAAAAATTGACTTCCTATTCAATTTTGCGCAGTTTTGTAAAGATTCGAATAAAAATTGACTTCCTATTAAATTTTGCGCAGTTTTGTAAAGACTCGAATAAAAATTGACTTCCTATTCAATTTTGCGCAGTTTTGTAAAGACTCGAATAAAAATTGTGCTGCTATTCAATTTTGCGCAGTTTTGTAAAGACTCGAATAAAAATTGACTTCCTATTCAATTTTGCGCAGTTTTGTAAAGATTCAAATAAAAATTGACTTCCTATTCAATTTTGCGCAGTTTTGTAAAGATTCGAATAAAATTGACTTCCTATTAAATTTTGCGCAGTTTTGTAAAGACTCGAATAAAAATTGTGCTGCTATTCAATTTTGCGCAGTTTTGTAAAGACTCGAATAAAAATTGATTTCCTATTCAATTTTCCGCAGTTTTGTAAAGACTCGAATAAAATTGACTTCCTATTCAATTTTGCGCAGTTTTGTAAAGATTCGAATAAAAATTGACTTCCTATCCAATTTTGCGCAGTTTTGTAAAGACTCGAATAAAAATTGATTTCCTATTCAATTTTGCGCAGTTTTGTAAAGACTCGAATAAAAATTGACTTCCTATTCAATTTTGCGCAGTTTTGTAAATATTCGAATAAAAATTGATTTCCTATTCAATTTTCCGCAGTTTTGTAAAGACTCGAATAAAAATTGACTTCCTATTCAATTTTGCGCAGTTTTGTGAAGATTCGAATAAAAATTGACTTCCTATTCAATTTTGCGCAGTTTTGTAAAGACTCGAATAAAAATTGACTTCCTATTCAATTTTGCGCAGTTTTGTAAAGATTCAAATAAAAATTGACTTCCTATTCAATTTTGCGCAGTTTTGTAAAGATTCGAATAAAAATTGACTTCCTATCCAATTTGCGCAGTTTTGTAAAGACTCGAATAAAAATTGATTTCCTATTCAATTTTGCGCAGTTTTGTAAAGACTCGAATAAAAATTGTGCTGCTATTCAATTTTGCGCAGTTTTGTAAAGACTCGAATAAAAATTGATTTCCTATTCAATTTTCCGCAGTTTTGTAAAGACTCGAATAAAATTGACTTCCTATTCAATTTTGCGCAGTTTTGTAAAGATTCGAATAAAAATTGACTTCCTATCCAATTTTGCGCAGTTTTGTAAAGACTCGAATAAAAATTGATTTCCTATTCAATTTTGCGCAGTTTTGTAAAAACTCGAATAAAAATTGACTTCCTATTCAATTTTGCGCAGTTTTGTAAATATTCGAATAAAAATTGATTTCCTATTCAATTTTCCGCAGTTTTGTAAAGACTCGAATAAAAATTGACTTCCTATTCAATTTTGCGCAGTTTTGTGAAGATTCGAATAAAAATTGACTTCCTATTCAATTTTGCGCAGTTTTGTAAAGATTCAAATAAAAATTGACTTCCTATTCAATTTTGCGCAGTTTTGTAAAGACTCGAATAAAAATTGACTTCCTATTCAATTTTGCGCAGTTTTGTAAAGATTCAAATAAAAATTGACTTCCTATTCAATTTTGCGCAGTTTTGTAAAGACTCGAATAAAAATTGACTTCCTATTCAATTTTGCGCAGTTTTGTAAAGACTCGAATAAAAATTGACTTCCTATTCAATTTTGCGCAGTTTTGTAAAGATTCAAATAAAAATTGACTTCCTATTCAATTTTGCGCAGTTTTGTAAAGATTCGAATAAAAATTGACTTCCTATCCAATTTTGCGCAGTTTTGTAAAGACTCGAATAAAAATTGATTTCCTATTCAATTTTGCGCAGTTTTGTAAAGACTCGAATAAAAATTGTGCTGCTATTCAATTTTGCGCAGTTTTGTAAAGACTCGAATAAAAATTGATTTCCTATTCAATTTTCCGCAGTTTTGTAAAGACTCGAATAAAATTGACTTCCTATCCAATTTTGCGCAGTTTTGTAAAGACTCGAATAAAAATTGATTTCCTATTCAATTTTGCGCAGTTTTGTAAAGACTCGAATAAAAATTGACTTCCTATTCAATTTTGCGCAGTTTTGTAAATATTCGAATAAAAATTGATTTCCTATTCAATTTTCCGCAGTTTTGTAAAGACTCGAATAAAAATTGACTTCCTATTCAATTTTGCGCAGTTTTGTGAAGATTCGAATAAAAATTGACTTCCTATTCAATTTTCCGCAGTTTTGTAAAGACTCGAATAAAATTGACTTCCTATTCAATTTTGCGCAGTTTTGTAAAGACTCGAATAAAATTGACTTCCTATTCAATTTTGCGCAGTTTTGTAAAAACTCGAATAAAAATTGTGCTGCTATTCAATTTTGCGCAGTTTTGTAAAGACTCGAATAAAAATTGACTTCCTATTCAATTTTGCGCAGTTTTGTAAAGATTCAAATAAAAATTGACTTCCTATTCAATTTTGCGCAGTTTGTAAAGATTCGAATAAAAATTGACTTCCTATTCAATTTTGCGCAGTTTTGTAAAGACTCGAATAAAAATTGACTTCCTATTCAATTTTGCGCAGTTTTGTAAAGATTCAAATAAAAATTGACTTCCTATTAAATTTTGCGCAGTTTTGTAAAGACTCGAATAAAAATTGACTTCCTTTTCAATTTTGCGCAGTTTTGTAAAGACTCGAATAAAAATTGTGCTGCTATTCAATTTTGCGCAGTTTTGTAAAGATTCGAATAAAAATTGACTTCCTATTCAATTTTCCGCAGTTTTGTAAAAACTCGAATAAAAATTGTGCTGCTATTCAATTTTGCGCAGTTTTGTAAAGATTCGAATAAAAATTGACTTCCTATTAAATTTTGCGCAGTTTTGTAAAGATTCGAATAAAAATTGATTTCCTATTCAATTGTTGTGAATCCAAAGGAAAGTCAATTCCCCTTGAATCTACAAGTCACGAATGGTAGTCTATTAAAGTTTAGAGAGAGTACATGTGTAGAAGAGACGCAGAGACGGAAGGAGACGACGTGAAGAGAGTGTACCAGTCTGCCGGAGAGATAGACGACGAGGGTAACCGAGGAGTCGAAAAGGAAACGAAAAGGAGGAAAAATACAAAGTAGAAAGACGAGACGGAATTGTAGAGTGTTTTAGAGTCAAGGAATAGACCGAATCTGAAGGAGAGAGAAGAAACCTGAAAGAGAAAAGGAAAACAGAATACATTGGGTGTAGAGTAGTTTATTAGTGATGAAATTATTATGAAAGGGGTTTACACCGGTGAAGATGCCATTTTAGTCTAATATTGGGGACGAAAGAGCGCCACGTTTTTAGTGGTCTTTTTGAGCTTCCTAAAGAGAAGGGGAAAAGGTAAATCACAGTAAAGGAATAGTTTTAAATTATATAAACATTCTAAGAATTAAATGGAAGGGAAAAAGAGTGAAAAGGTGCATGATAAAACGAGTCCCTCACGAATCCTCGCACTTTCGAAAACTTCTGCCGAACGCCAGTCACAGCGAGGAGAGGAGACCAACCGAGTGCAGAAGAGCGCGAATGCAGACCAGAGAGCACGACGGACGACGAGAGGCGATTCCAGGGAGACACAAGACGACGAATAATCTGAAAGGGGTTTTAGCGGAAAGAGATTGTTTCTCTTCATGAATTGGTGCTGACATAGGGCTGTTTAATAGGGTTTTAATCTTAGTTATAATTCCATACGACTTGTGGAATCATTATTTCCACAACACTCCCCGCCCGGGGCGGAATTCCGGCTAAAATTGAGTTAGTCGGAATTTGAATAGTGACGGTATCTCTTTGCACCTTCTTTTGCATGTCTCGAGGGCATGACTCGAATGGGTGGATTTTTCTTGGATACTGTAGAGTCACTGTGATTGAGAGTTTTCTGGGTCGGGGGGATACATTGTTCTGTCGGAATGTCAGTCTCGTCTTCGATTTCGAGTGGAATCAGTTGGTTCACCGCTCGTTCTTTGTTTGACCCGTTTACGCGTACGGTGACTGAACGAATGTTTGGTTTTTCGCCTTTGACTGCTACAATACGACCGATTGGCCATCGGTTGTCTTGGAATCAGTTCTTCGTGTACTAGGACGATTTGTCCGATTTTCGGTGGAGTGATGCTGTATCTGTTCTTTTTTGTTGCGCTCTCTCTGAGTAGTAACAGAGATGATGATGTCCAGATTTTCCATATCTTGTTTACAGTCTCATCGATCTTCTTGAGGTGTTGACGAGTTTCAGATTCTGTATTGGTTATATTCGGACTGTAATCTGGATCATCGTCCTTCGAGTCTGTCTCGTTTGGTACATCGAGGAGAACTGATGGGAGTAGGAAATCGATCGGGCGGAGTACTGGGACGTCGTCTTTGTCAGTTGGATTTCTGATCAGAGGACGCGAGTTAATGACTCCTTCCACTCTTTTTAGCGTGTAATGGAGTTCTGGGAACGTGTACGTTAGTCGTCCTAGTACTTTTCGGAACTGGCTTTTTGCGATACCGACGATCCTTTCATAGATTCCGCCCATCCAGGGTGATAGCGGCGTGATATGCTGATAGTTTACGTTATGGGTCGCTAGAAAACAGATCATGTCATAGTCAGCTGAAAAGTCTCGCATGTCCTTTTCTAGGATCGATTGCCCGAGTTTGAAGCACTGAGCATTGTCTGAATAGATGTAATTCGGAACTCCTCGTTGTGCGAAAATCGCTTTCAACGCTCCGATGTAACATGTCGTTGATCCGTCTGCGCACAGTTCGAGATGTGTGCAGCGGGTCGTGAGGCAGGTGTGAATAAGTACATACGCCTTTTCTTGGGTATCGAAGTTAGAGATTTTGTACTTTAATGGACCGTAAAAATCGAGTCCGACTTTAGAGAAGGGAGTTGACGGTACTGTACGGGTGTTGTGGAGAGTTGTGGCATATGGGTATTGGAACGGAAGTCCTTTAACCTTCTTACAGGCTACGCACCTGGAGACCACTGTTCTGGCTAGTCTGCCATCAGCTTTAAGCCAGTATTTTGTTCTGATCGCCATTTGTAGATATTGGGCTGGTACGTGTGAGTTTTGCAAATGGATTTCTTCCGCTAGAAGTCGAGCGAGCTTGTGTTCTGAGTGAACGAGGATGGGTTGACTGGTGTCTATGTGGATGTTCGGCGAGGAGAAGTGTCTCTTTGTTCTCCATAGTCCGTCTTTTGACTGGAAAGGTTGCAGGCTTTCTTTGAATTTCCAATTTTTACTTGCGGCTTCGTGATAGTGTTCTTGGAAGATAGTTAGTCTTGCGATCTTTCTCCGCTTTACTTCTCTTTCTGTTGTATTTGCAATTTTTTCGCATTCCTGGTATGCTCGGAGAAGTGGGCTGTTGGAGATCTTATTTTTGAGTGACTTTGTGAGAAATTTTAAGATAATATTGGTGACATTAGTCAGCTTCAGTAGGGAGTTTGTATAATCGAATGGGATGAATGATTTGTAGTCACTTGGTACTGACTTGCTTTTCGGTTTCAGAATTGATACCGAGAAAATTTCTGTTTCCGCCAACACCATATTTTGGGTGACTTTTTTCACTTTTTCTAGCTTCTTCCTTCGAATACTTTTATTTTTTGGAGCTGGTTTGAGTTCTTTCTCGAAGAGTTCCTCCGCGTCAGAAGAGTACTGTAGTTCTCCTTCGAGTTGGGTTTCCCATGTCTCTCTGCTCTCTTTCAGTAGTGCCGGTCCTGTGAACCATAGTTTTGATGCTTTTAGCTCGGTGGACGACAATCCACGTGTTGCTAGATCCGCAGGATTTTGATCAGTAGCGACGTGGTGGAAGGATACTTCGATATCCATGGATTTCAGTTCTGCTTCGATTGTATGAACGGAATTTACTCGGTTGTGTACCCATTGTTTAGTCTGTTCTTTCGTTAGGATCCAGGATAAGGCAATGGTGGAGTCGCTGAATACGTCAAGTTTTGTCGGTTTGTCTTCGTCGGATAACTCTTTAATGAGGCTTTGTGAGTGTCTCATTCCGATTTCCACAGCTAGAGTTTCTAGTCTTGGAATAGTCCATTCAGAGCCATTGCTTGGTCTCACTTTAGATTTAGCTTCGATTAGAGTAGATTCGGCTCTTCCGTCTTCAGATCGGTATAAGATATATATGGCATTACCGTAGGTGTGGTTGGACGCGTCGCAGAACAATGCCATTTCCGGTCTTTGATTCGGAATGTAACGATTTCTGAGTTTTCGCGGGATCTCGATGGTTCTGTGCTTGTAGAGCTCTTTCACTTTCATCCATTCGGCGTTGAGTTTGTCCGAGAGAGTCTGTTTCCAATCTAATCCGTCATTCCAGATCAGTTGGACGAATCTTTTAATTCGAACTTGGAGAGGAGCCGTATAGCCCATGGGATCGTACAGTTTTGCTAGAAACGACGCTACGTCTCGCTTAGTCATCTTCTTTTCTGGTGGTTCTGGGATCTGGATAGCTATGGTGTCAGTTTCCAGGTTCCAGATATATCCGAGAAATTTGACCATATTTGATTCGGCACGATCAGTTTCTGGAATTTGTAGCATAGTCGGTTGATGATTTGTGGCGATTTCGCGCACATACATTCCCATTTCTCTGAATTGTTTTTGAACTGCTAGGATTTTCGGTAGAACTTCATCCGGATTATTAGTTGTCACCATCAGATTGTCCACATAGAGATTTTGTTCGATTTCTCTGCTGAGCACATTGGCTGCTAGGAGAAGATAGTGTCGAATGGTGGCGGCTAGGAGGAAGGGCGAGCATTTCATACCGAACGGGATCCTAGTGAATCGGAATTCCACTAGGTTATCTCCGGTCGGCGGTTTATTGATGTCTCGGATCCATAGCCATTTTGTGGCATTTCGATCTTTCTCTTGTAGTCGGATCTGGTGGAAAGCACGGGCGATGTCTCTGATGGCTGTGTATTTCTTTTCACGATGGCGTAATAAGATTCCTGGTGCCGTTTTGAGTAGATTCGGCCCCTCGTGGAGGCAGTCGTTCAGAGAAAGCGTATCTCGTTGTTTCGAACTAGAGTCCCCCACGATTCTGACTTTTGTGTTGGTCGAGTTTTCTTTGAGTACCGCATTTTGTGGGGCATAGTATTCCGGTCCCCTGATCTTTCATTTCAGGTGTGACCCGTTCGATAATACCAGCTTCGAGCTGTTCGTTGATAATTTTGTTGTATGCTTTCAGTAGATCTGGATTTCTTCTTAGCTTCTCAATGAGACAGGTTAGTCTTTTGTAAGCGAGGCTCTTATTGTTTCCCATTCTGGTTTGTTTGCCATTCCACGGTAGCGCCACGTACAGTAGTCCATCTTCTCCGATTACGGCTTCTTTTTCGAACAATTGTAGCAGGTATTCTTGTGAGAGATATTCCGATTCTAGCATTGTTGCTGATTCGATACCGCAGTTTTCAGTTTGCCATAGTTGTAGAATGAGATTAGTTAGTTCGTCGTCATTGTCTGTACCGTATTTTTGGGACATGAGTATATTGATCGACGGTGGGTGCGGATCTTCGAGTGATGATATTCCCTCGGGTATCATGTTTTGATCCATTACTGGACAGTGTCTGGCATTTGGAAATGTCATTGATGCGAATGGTCCGATCTCTATATATTTTCCAGATGGAAGACAGAATCTTTGGGAACCTCGGATGAAGTGTGGGAGAATGTCATTCCCAAGAATCATATCCATCCTGGTGTTGTCATAGACCTCGTCCGGAGTTACGTTTTCGTAGTTGATTTTCATGCTTCTCATGGTTTCTTTATCTTTTCTGGAAAACTTTGGTTTCCGATATTTTGTTTTGGCTAGATTTGGAACACCTGCCACATAGGTGTGGAATTCGAGGGAATCTCCGATGAAGGTGATTTGATAGATATTACATGGACCGCTCGTTGATCCCGTAACTCCTGTGAGTGATAGCTGAATAGTTTGGACTACTTTGAGCCCGAGCTTTTTTGCGGTTCTGTCCGAGATCAGAGAAATGGCTGCTCCGGTGTCGACGAGTGCCAGGATTTTCTTATGTTTGGTGTGGATAAGAGGGTGAAGGGTAATCGGATGTCTGGTGACGAGGATGCTAACTTTGTTGGGTTGAATACTTTGTTTTTTAACGTTTCAACGATATGATTGATGGCTACCGTTTCCTCTGTCTCTTCGTACTTGTCATAAAGGCTGAGTAATGAGAAATTTTCTGCTGTGATTGAGTCTGGTGTGTTAGTGTAGTCTTCTTCTGTCTCTGACTCGCATGTTGTTTCAGAGTCACAATCGTCGTCTGATTCTGAGTCTGATGAATTTTGGGGTGATGAGTTATTGTTTGACGGTTTCGTCTCTGTTTCAGATTCTGATGTGGACATTTCTACTACTAATAGATTTTTGATAGTGGATGATAGCTTTGAATTTTTTGATTTATGAGTTCGTGACTCTTCTTTTATTGTCTAGGAGATATGGTTGATGAATGGTGTATGGTGTAGCGATTTTGATTGAGGTGTGTGGATGGTGTATGGTTGTTATGAGACGAATTATTGTTGCTGCTGGTCAAGAAAAAACTGAATGTCAGTTGGTTTTGGAGCTTTTTCTGGAAAATTGCGATAGTCTCTGAAGAACTCTTTCAGCTTGCATGCTGCCGTATTGTGGCGGCCATTACAGTAGTAGCAGCTCGTATCCGATTTACAGTAGTTTAGGGAGTGACGTCCTTTACAGTTCGTGCACACTCGGTTCTCTTCGAACCATTTTCGTACATTGGAACTGCTCTTTGGACATTGAATTAGTCTGTGTCCGGGGCCGCAGAGGGGGCAGGTGTTATCTGTAGCATACGATTTTGGGAAGGTATACCGAATTTTTTCGATATTTGGACCTTTTCCTGTATTATATAGGAAGGGTTTTTTGCAGTTCTCAATGCGGGTTCTCAGAGCTTCTTCGATCGTGAGTTGGCGTCCTTCCGCATGACCGGGACAGTCCGGAGATCCGTCTGGAATGAACGTCGGTTTTTCCGGATATTGATGTGTAGGGGCGCCTTGGCTTGGTGCTCCGTTCATGTCGAATTGGTTGAAGCCTTGCTTTGGTTTCATCTTGTTCTGTTGAACTGGAGCTTGTCGTTGTGACTGGTTCGTATTATTGGCTTGCGGTTGGTTTTGATTCTGAGTGAATGGATTTACGTTGATATCCTCATTTTTATAGTTCGAGCGTTGCGGTTGGGAATG
>NW_026526065.1:0-7500 GCF_010183535.1 Caenorhabditis remanei
TCATAATCACTTTTATGTCCTATCCTATTGACCAGCAGATGGCCGCTTTCTTTCTAGACGCCTCCCAGTGTCCCTCAGTCTCCTCACTTTATTTTCTTGGCTCAGTCGTCCACTATCTCTCCGTACTGGATGGTGACTCATCTATTGCCTCTCTTCTGACCATCTTGAGGTATCTCCATAACCATTACTTATCTTATACTTATATTCCCTATTTGCTTACTAAGTTTACAAATTAGTGTTTTCTTTTTCAGTGCTAAGTGACGAGGACCAAGAGGAAACCAACGTCGTGAGGGATGAGGAGAGGTCGAGTGCGAGATGCGGTGGGCAAGAACAAGAAGCGGAGAACGGACAGTTGGGTATGTAGTAGCTTGTGTCGTTATCGGTGAATCATGAGAGCGTGGTACGCGGACGCGCCAATATTCAATTGGTTCGGAAACGACATTTTAGTTGGGTTACTGTAATTAGTAGTTGTTGGCTTTGTGTCGTTATCGGTGTGAATCATTGAGAAGCGTTGGCTACGCGTTCTTCGAACGCGCCAATATTCAATTTGGTTTTACCGGAAACGATACATTTAGAGTTGGGTTACTATAAGTAGTAGTTGTTGAGTTTGTATCGGGATCGGTGAATCATCAAGTAGCGTTGGTTCGCCAATACTCAATTTGGTTCATTCGAAAACGGTACAATTTTAGAGTTGGGTCACTATAAGTTAGTAGTTGTTGAGTTTGTATCGGGATCGGTGAATCATCAAGTAGCGTTGGCTCGCCAATACTCAATTTGGTTCATTCGAAAACGGTACAATTTAGATTGGGTCACTATAAGTTAGTAGTTGTTGAGTTTGTATCGGGATCGGTGAATCATCAAGTAGCGTTGGTTCGCCAATACTCAATTTGGTTCATTCGAAAACGGTACAATTTTAGAGTTGGGTACTATAAGTAGTAGTTGTTGAGTTTGTATCGGGATCGGTGAATCATCAAGTAGCGTTGGTTCGCCAATACTCAATTTGGTTCATTCGAAAACGGTACAATTTTAGATTGGGTCACTATAAGTTAGTAGTTGTTGAGTTTGTATCGGGATCGGTGAATCATCAAGTAGCGTTGGTTCGCCAATACTCAATTTGGTTCATTCGAAAACGGTACAATTTTAGATTGGGTCACTATAAGTAGTAGTTGTTGAGTTTGTATCGGGATCGGTGAATCATCAAGTAGCGTTGGTTCGCCAATACTCAATTTGGTTCATTCGAAAACGGTACAATTTTAGATTGGGTCACTATAAGTTAGTAGTTGTTGAGTTTGTATCGGGATCGGTGAATCATCAAGTAGCGTTGGTTCGCCAATACTCAATTTGGTTCATTCGAAAACGGTACAATTTTAGATTGGGTCACTATAAGTTAGTAGTTGTTGAGTTTGTATCGGGATCGGTGAATCATCAAGTAGCGTTGGTTCGCCAATACTCAATTTGGTTCATTCGAAAACGGTACAATTTTAGATTGGGTCACTATAAGTTAGTAGTTGTTGAGTTTGTATCGGGATCGGTGAATCATCAAGTAGCGTTGGTTCGCCAATACTCAATTTGGTTCATTCGAAAACGGTACAATTTTAGAATTGGGTCACTATAAGTTAGTAGTTGTTGAGTTTGTATCGGGATCGGTGAATCATCAAGTAGCGTTGGTTCGCCAATACTCAATTTGGTTCATTCGAAAACGGTACAATTTTAGATTGGGTCACTATAAGTTAGTAGTTGTTGAGTTTGTATCGGGATCGGTGAATCATCAAGTAGCGTTGGTTCGCCAATACTCAATTTGGTTCATTCGAAAACGGTACAATTTTAGATTGGGTCACTATAAGTTAGTAGTTGTTGAGTTTGTATCGGGATCGGTGAATCATCAAGTAGCGTTGGTTCGCCAATACTCAATTTGGTTCATTCGAAAACGGTACAATTTTAGAATTGGGTCACTATAAGTTAGTAGTTGTTGAGTTTGTATCGGGATCGGTGAATCATCAAGTAGCGTTGGTTCGCCAATACTCAATTTGGTTCATTCGAAAACGGTACAATTTTAGAGTTGGGTCACTATAAGTTAGTAGTTGTTGAGTTTGTATCGGGATCGGTGAATCATCAAGTAGCGTTGGTTCGCCAATACTCAATTTGGTTCATTCGAAAACGGTACAATTTTAGATTGGGTCACTATAAGTTAGTAGTTGTTGAGTTTGTATCGGGATCGGTGAATCATCAAGTAGCGTTGGTTCGCCAATACTCAATTTGGTTCATTCGAAAACGGTACAATTTTAGAATTGGGTCACTATAAGTTAGTAGTTGTTGAGTTTGTATCGGGATCGGTGAATCATCAAGTAGCGTTGGTTCGCCAATACTCAATTTGGTTCATTCGAAAACGGTACAATTTTAGAATTGGGTCACTATAAGTTAGTAGTTGTTGAGTTTGTATCGGGATCGGTGAATCATCAAGTAGCGTTGGTTCGCCAATACTCAATTTGGTTCATTCGAAAACGGTACAATTTTAGATTGGGTCACTATAAGTTAGTTGTTGAGTTTGTATCGGGATCGGTGAATCATCAAGTAGCGTTGGTTCGCCAATACTCAATTTGGTTCATTCGAAAACGGTACAATTTTAGAGTTGGGTCACTATAAGTTAGTAGTTGTTGAGTTTGTATCGGGATCGGTGAATCATCAAGTAGCGTTGGTTCGCCAATACTCAATTTGGTTCATTCGAAAACGGTACAATTTTAGATTGGGTCACTATAAGTTAGTAGTTGTTGAGTTTGTATCGGGATCGGTGAATCATCAAGTAGCGTTGGTTCGCCAATACTCAATTTGGTTCATTCGAAAACGGTACAATTTTAGAATTGGGTCACTATAAGTTAGTAGTTGTTGAGTTTGTATCGGGATCGGTGAATCATCAAGTAGCGTTGGCTCGCCAATACTCAATTTGGTTCATTCGAAAACGGTACAATTTTAGAGGGTCACTATAAGTTAGTAGTTGTTGAGTTTGTATCGGGATCGGTGAATCATCAAGTAGCGTTGGTTCGCCAATACTCAATTTGGTTCATTCGAAAACGGTACAATTTTAGATTGGGTCACTATAAGTTAGTAGTTGTTGAGTTTGTATCGGGATCGGTGAATCATCAAGTAGCGTTGGTTCGCCAATACTCAATTTGGTTCATTCGAAAACGGTACAATTTTAGATTGGGTCACTATAAGTTAGTAGTTGTTGAGTTTGTATCGGGATCGGTGAATCATCAAGTAGCGTTGGTTCGCCAATACTCAATTTGGTTCATTCGAAAACGGTACAATTTAGAGTTGGGTCACTATAAGTTAGTAGTTGTTGAGTTTGTATCGGGATCGGTGAATCATCAAGTAGCGTTGGTTCGCCAATACTCAATTTGGTTCATTCGAAAACGGTACAATTTTAGATTGGGTCACTATAAGTTAGTAGTTGTTGAGTTTGTATCGGGATCGGTGAATCATCAAGTAGCGTTGGTTCGCCAATACTCAATTTGGTTCATTCGAAAACGGTACAATTTAGAGTTGGGTTACTATAAGTAGTAGTTGTTGAGTTTGTGTCGTTATCGGTGAATCATTGAAAGCGTTGGCTACGCGTTCTTCGAAACGCGCCAATATTCAATTTGGTTTTACCGGAAACGATACATCTTTAGAGTTGGGTTACTAATTAGTAGTTGTTGGCTTTGTGTCGATCGGTGAATCATGAGAAGCGTTGGCTACGGTTCTTCGCCAATACTCAATTTGGTTACCGAAACGTACATTTTAGAGTTGGACTATAAGTAGTAGTTGTTGAGTTTGTATCGGGATCGGTGAATCATCAAGTAGCGTTGGTTCGCCAATACTCAATTTGGTTCATTCGAAAACGGTACAATTTTAGAATTGGGTCACTATAAGTTAGTAGTTGTTGAGTTTGTATCGGGATCGGTGAATCATCAAGTAGCGTTGGTTCGCCAATACTCAATTTGGTTCATTCGAAAACGGTACAATTTTAGAGTTGGGTCACTATAAGTTAGTAGTTGTTGAGTTTGTATCGGGATCGGTGAATCATCAAGTAGCGTTGGTTCGCCAATACTCAATTTGGTTCATTCGAAAACGGTACAATTTTAGAGTTGGGTCACTATAAGTTAGTAGTTGTTGAGTTTGTATCGGGATCGGTGAATCATCAAGTAGCGTTGGTTCGCCAATACTCAATTTGGTTCATTCGAAAACGATACATTTTAAGAGTTGGGTTACTGTAATTAGTAGTTGTTGACTTTGTCATATCGCGATGATTATCTTTATACGGTGATACTGACTCGACTTCTTTGAAGTTAGTACGTGATCCGAAATACACAAGTTATGAGCGATAGACACGGAAAACAGTTAGAAGCGTCTCATTGCGGTTGTCCGCCGATTTTATTGTCTGGATTTTCCGTGTTGATTGGAGGATCGTACGAGAAAAAAACGGGTACATGATGATAGCCAACAAGCTGCGAGGCACGACAACATCAAGCAAACGGTCGATGCGAGCGGTCTTCGAGCAAATGGAGTCCAAATTCCTGCGAAAATCGAAAATCTCAACTTTTCCGGAGAAAAGGGGATACATTAGTCCATCGCTGATTTCTCGGGAATTTCTGCCGAATTACTCGCAAAAAGGCCGATAAATCGGGGTTTTCAGAGACTCTGGCACTATTTTCGAGGTATTCGGTTGTTGTATCGCGAAAAAAATCGCAAGGAAATTCGCACAATTAAGGTTTTCCCACCACGCAAAAACATTACTAAAGCCAAAAACTATTATCGTTCCCAACCTTACCCATCCGGATGGATCGCCTGCACCCACAGATTCCTGTTCTCTAACACCCGACGAAGTCCCCTTCATGTTTGTAAAGGTTATCGCTCCTCTAATAAGTAGTCAAATAGCTCAAATCTGTAACGCGTTCATGATGTCAGGGGAAATACCGGATTGCTGAAAGTTATGCCGCTAAATAAGATAGCCAAACCATGGGCTCTCACCGATTTCAGACCCATTAGCATCACATCTAACATATGTAGGGTGTTCGAAAGATGCCTACTGCGATAAATTCATAGTCATCTTAGCGATATCCAATTCTGGAACAGTTCCCAGCACGGATTTCTGCCTAGGAAATCTACAACAATATGTATGTTAGAACCAATGAATGAATGGACTGAGGCAATTGACAAGGGACACCAAGTAGATCTAATCTATTTTGATTTCGCCAAAGCTTTCGATCGAGTCCCTCATTGCCAGCTGCTTGATAAACTCCAAGAACTGAAGTTTAATAAGAATTTAGTCTCGTGGATAAGTGAATTTTTGAAAAATTGAGTTTTTAAGGTAAAAGTGGGGTTCTTCGTTTTCTAGCAAAAGAACAGCGATCTGTGGGGTTCCGCAGGGGTCCGTGATCTCGCCAGCGCTGTTTGGCATCTTTGTGAAAACTATTCCGAGTGCTCTTTCACAAAATGCTCGCTGTAAGCAATTCGCTTTTTTTCTTTATCTGAAACTGTACGCGATTCTGCCAAAAGACGCCGTCGCTAGCCCTCTCCCCGCAGCCATCGAGGCCATCATCAAATGATCAAAAGACCATCGGCTAGCTCTCAATAAAGAAAGAACTTCCTGTATAACCCTGGGTACCAAACCAAAAATATTTGACTATAGCATAGATGGTTCATTAGTCCGACGTGAGGAAATTATATGAATAATGCAAAGTGTGTTCTAACACAAATCTTCAACCAGAAATCTAGCGACAACCCCAGACTACTTATTCTATATATATAAAACGTTTGTACTCCCCATTCTAGAGTATGATACAGTAGTGACCAACCCGCTGAAGAAAAGTGACATACGATCAATTGAGTCAGTTCAGAACTCTTTTACCAGAAGAATTCAAAGCAGGGAGTTAGGAAAATATATTAGTATTGATTATCCCGACTATAAAACTGCATTAAAACGCAACGAAATGTTCGGCCTCTCTTCCCTCGTATCGCAAAGAACTCTGATAGACCATAAATTCGTCTCCAAAATGCTAGTCGGGAAAGTTGATATAGACACAAGCAAATTTTTCCAGCTAGACACAAACAATAAGACCCGAACCCAAACAAAGTTCATCTGGACGAAGTGCAAAACTAGGCTAAGGAGGCATTTTTTCACAAATCGCGCGTTAACAACAATTATCAAATAGGGCACACATAACATTAATAGTACACAAATAAGACACAGGTGGTTTCTGATTGGTTCCATTATTCCGGTCTATTCCACGTATTCACTAATATACATGTATGTATCATAAATCTCATTTTTATAAGGTTCTAATATAACGTCACCCACATCTCATCTATTGTAAACTCGTTACTATCGTACCACATCTACTCTAATTATTCTGAACTACACTCGGTTGTATTTGATTTAATTCTCACTTTCACGATTTTTAATCGTATTTCAAAATAAAATAAAATAAATAAATCTGGCCGCACATGTAGTGATTGCTGCGATAGCAAGATTTGTAAATGGTGATGTCTTGAGAAAGTCTTTCTTGGGTCTTTTTGAGATGAAATGCTTGTGTTCACCATAAGGAAGCATTCCTGTTAGTTCAAAGTTAGGGTCGTTGAACAAATTGGTCATTGCAAGTCCATCACTGTTGTAAACGAGTCTTGTCTCAACCTTCATTGGGTTTCGTGCAAATTTTCCTGGAAAAAGAACAAAATTAAATGATAATAGATCTCTACTTACGCCAGGTGGAGTTGAGGAATATTTTGCACAGGCTTCGCAGTGTTTTGTTCTTCATGGTCTTCAAGGGATCCAGTTTGACTCCATCCATCTCCCATGTTCTTGCGATGTATGCTTTCTTTTCCTCATCTGTCATATTTTCCTTTGGCCACCCACTACTTTCGTCTTTCAATTTCAATAGTGGTTTGATGTAATGTAATCGGCGAAAAACCCTCCTTTGACCCAAGCCTCTTCTGCCCAATGCCAGATTTCATGATACTTGAGCACCTTGTACCCTTTAGAAATGGTCTTGTTCAGCTCATCTGTGCACCATACTCCAGTCAAAAATCTTTCAGAGACCTTCGTATGTATACACTTCCCTTCAATGTTCTGATCAGTCGCACAAGTTCTACAAAGAACAAACATTAGCTTCTTCATTATTTTCTGAGGTAAATATCCCATAGCTGCGTTGTGTGGGCCCACAATTCCTAATTGCAAGAATGAAAATATTAATAAAAATTTAGGAGTGTGTCTTCAAGTGCAACTGCCATTGATCGAAATGCCTGTGTTCTTTCTCCATACAATGTTACGCGTGGTTTGAGTCTTTGATCGTACTTGTTCTGAAGAAAACTTTATGATTGGCCTATTAGTTTGAAACTTACTAGTTCAAAAGATTTTTGCATCTCTCTATCTTTTTCCTCTTCGTATTTCACATTCCCAAAAAGAATTTAGATTGAATCACTCATATAGAATATCTTTTTCTCTCTTCATTGTTTCCTTATACA